>NW_026290008.1:0-69510 GCF_023373465.1 Oncorhynchus keta
CTTTAACCCGATACCCAGGTACTATGCTGTAGTCAGGATGGCCGAGCGGTCTAAGGCGCTGCGTTCAGGTCGCAGTCTCCCATGGAGCGTGGGTTCAAATCCCACTTCTGACAGTTGTTTAGTTCCTCTCAGGAGTCATGCTGCTTAGCAGTAATAATAAGATGATGAAATAACACTTTATAATAAACACTCTCAAATGCAAACCTTCTGGAGCTGAGCAAAGATCAAGGAAAATAAGAAAACAGCTGTACTTAATAACAAATGACTGAGGGGAACATTTCATGTTATTGCATAATGAGTTAATGAGTTACTGCATTGTCTTTCAGTTGTAAAATTATCACTTTCTGTAGGCTATGCCTGGTGGCCCATTCACTGCTGACAAGCCTGTTGTCGTGGCCGAGTGGTTAAGGCGATGGACTAGAAATCCATTAGGATCTTCCTGCGCAGGTTCGAATCCTGCCGACAACGAAATCAGATTTTCTTGACCCCTCCGGAGGTTGAAGTTCAGTCGTGTTTCTTATACCAATCATATCCTAACAGATCTCCTCCACAAGTACATAGGGATTAGTTGTCCATTTGGGATAGGATCCCACCTCACACCTTTACACACCTGGTTATCCATCCTTCTAGCTCTATAGGCCACAGTAGCATAGGTTACAGGTTTGTAGTCAAGCCACAGATTTCAGGTGAGATCTCATGATACACTCAACAATACAACAACACGATTCCCATGAATAACCATTCAGCCATTTGCTAAGATTTCACCCATTTTCACATGTGGAAACCTGTTGTCACTCTTACCCTGACGGATAGCTCCAGACACTTTTTTGGTCCTATCTGAGGCATTTTTAAATTCATGTAAAAATGGCCATATTCTGAAGACACTCTTAAAGTCTGCAGGGTAATCGAACTGGCCACATCTAAAGTCATTGGTGAGAAACCTTGTTAAACCCTAAAAGAAAAAGTAAAAACACATGATTGCATTGAAAATAACCATTAAGTCATTCAGGTCGCAGACTCCCTATAGGCATGGTTTGAAACCCACTCCTGACAACTTTTTAGCGCCTGCATGTCATGCACCTTTGTAATATCCAGTTGAAAAATAAATGACTTCAGGTAATGTAAATGACACCTAGTTAATATGAGTAGTGATTAACTATCGTATTTTTAATATTCTGCAAAACAGCTAGTTGATGAGAGGCTGAAGAGAATTGCAAGAATCGCGCAATTTCACAGGCGGGCCACAAACAGGCGAATAACAAAAGCATCTCGGAACGCACAACTCGTCGGTCGTGGTCAGTGGATTGTGTTGGCGGGAAGAACAAAAATATCGTCTGCAGGGTAATCGAAGTCGCCGCATCTAATGTCAAGCCACAGGTCACAGGTGAGCTGCCTTGTTAAACCCTAAAAATAAATAATAACACGATTGCGTTGAAAATACCCATTAAGCCATTTGTTAAGATTTCCCCCATGTGGACCTGTTGTCACTCTTACCCTGATGATTGCTGATATTTCCATACACTTTTTCGGTCTCATCTGAGGAATTTTATCATTTATATCAGAATGGCCATATTCTGAGGCCAGTTTAGCGTTCATTCAATGACGATTTACTACTCTTTTCCATTGAAGGCCATATTGAGGTTAAATCAATGACTGGAGTTTTTCATTGATAAAAACAAATGACTATTGAAAGTGCAAGTCGGTATCGTGCATTTACTGGTCTCTGTGGTGATTTTAGAAGGCTGTGCCTATTTCTACTTTTACCCCATACTCTTTAACCCGATACCCAGGTACCACTTCTGACAGTTGTTTAGTTCCTCTCAGGAGTCATGCTGCTTAGCAGTAATAATAAGATGATGAAATAACAGATCTAGCTGGTCTGTCATAATGAAATAGACAGTAGATCTAGCTGGTCTGTCATAATATAATAGAAACACTAGATCTAGCTGGTCTGTCATAATATAATAGAGATAGTAGATCTAGCTGGTCTGGCTTCCAGTTGAAGCTCGCATCCGCTACAAGACCATGGTGCTTGCCTACGGAGCTGTGAGGGGAACAGTACCTCCAGGCTCTGATCAGGCCCTACACCCAAACAAGGGCACTGCGTTCATCCACCTCTGGCCTGCTCGCCTCCCTACCACTGAGGAAGTACAGTTCCCGCTCAGCCCAGTTAAAACTGTTCGCTGCTCTGGCCCCCCAATGGTGGAACAAACTCCCTCACGACAGCGGAGTCAATCACCACCTTCCGGAGACACCTGAAACCCCACCTCTTCAAGGAATACCTAGGATAGGGTAAGTAATCCTTCTCACCCCCCCCCCCTAAAAATATTTAGATGCGCTATTGTAAAGTGGCTGTTCCACTGGATGTCATAAGGTGTATGCACCAATTTGTAAGTCGCTCTGGACAAGAGCGTCTGCTAAATGACTTAAAATGTAAATGTAAATGTAGATCTAGCTGGTCTGTCATAATATAATAGAGACAGTAGATCTAGCCGGTCTGTCATATTATAATAGAGACAGTAGCTCTAGCTGGCTGGTCTGTCATATTATAATAGAGACAATTGATCTAGCTGGTCTGTCATAATACAATAGCGAGAAGAGATCTAGCTGGTCTGTCATAATACAATAGAGACAGTAGATCTATCTGGTCTGTCATAATAAAATAGACAGTATATCTAGCTGGTCTGTCATAATATAATAGACAGTAGATCTAGCTGGTCTGTCATAATATAATAGACACAGTAGATCTGGCTGGTCTGTCATAATATAATAGAGACAGTATATCTACCTGGTCTGTCATAATATAATAGAGACAGTATATCGACCTGGTCTGTCATAATATAATAGAGACAGTATATCGACCTGGTCTGTCATAATACAGAAGAGACAGTAGATCTAGCTGGTCTGTCATAATATAATAGACACAGTAGATCTAGCTGGTCTGTGATAATACAAAAGAGACAGTAGATCTAGCTGGTCTGTCATAATACAATAGAGACAGTAGATTTAGCTGCTCTGTCATACCATAATAGAGACATAGAGACAGTAGATTTAGCTGGTCTGTCATAATATAATAGAGACAGTATATCTACCTGGTCTGTCATTTTATAATAGAGACAGTAGATCTAGCTGGTCTGTCATATTATAATAGAGACAATTTATCTAGCTGGTCTGTCATAATACAATAGCGAGAATAGATCTAGCTGGTCTGTCATTTTATAATGGAGTCTGTATATCTACCTGGTCTCTCATAATATAATAGAGACAGTAGATCTAGCTGGTCTGTCATAATATAATAGAGACAGTAGATTTAGCTGGTCTGTCATAGCATTATAGAGACATAGAGACAGTAGATTTAGCTGTTTTTTCATAATATAATAGAGACAGTATATCTACCTGGTCTGTCATTTTATAATAGAGACAGTAGATCTAGCTGGTCTGTCATAATATAATAGAGACAGTAGATCTAGCTGGTCTGTCATAATATAATAGAGACAGTAGATCTAGCTGGTCTGTCATAATATAATAAAGAAGACAGTAGATCTAGCTGGTTTGTCATAATATAATAGAGACAGTAGATCTAGCTGGTCTGTCATAATATAATAGACACAGTAGATCTAGCTGGTCTGTGATAATACAATAGAGACAGTAGATCTAGCTGGTCTGTCATAATACAATAGAGACAGTAGATTTAGCTGCTCTGTCATACCATAATAGAGACATAGAGACAGTAGATTTAGCTGGTCTGTCATAATATAATAGAGACAGTAGATTTAGCTGGTCTGTCATAGCATTATAGAGACATAGAGACAGTAGATTTAGCTGTTTTTCATAATATAATAGAGACAGTATATCTACCTGGTCTGTCATTTTATAATAGAGACATTAGATCTAGCTGGTCTGTCACAGTATAATAGGGACAGTAGATCTACCTGGTCTGTCAAAATATAATAGAGACAGTAGATCTAGCTGGTCTGTCATAATATAATAGAGACAGTAGATCTAGCTGGTCTGTCATAATATAATAGAGACAGTAGATCTACCTGGTCTGTCAAAATATAATAGAGACAGTAGATCTAGCTGGTCTGTGATAATACAATAGAGACAGTAGATCTAGCTGGTCTGTCATAATACAATAGAGACAGTAGATTTAGCTGCTCTGTCATACCATAATAGAGACATAGAGACAGTAGATTTAGCTGGTCTGTCATTTTATAATAGAGACAGTAGATCTAGCTGGTCTGTCATATTATAATAGAGACAATTTATCTAGCTGGTCTGTCAAAATACAATAGCGAGAATAGATCAAGCTGGTCTGTCATTTTATAATGGAGTCTGTATATCTACCTGGTCTCTCATAATATAATAGAGACAGTAGATCTACCTGGTCTGTCAAAATATAATAGAGACAGTAGATCTAGCTGGTCTGTCACAGTATAATAGGGACAGTAGATCTACCTGGTCTGTCATAATATAATAGAGACAGTAGATCTACCTGGTCTGTCATAATATAATAGAGACAGTAGATCTAGCTGGTCTGCCATAGCATAATAGAGACATAGAGACAGTAGATTTAGCTGGTCTTTCATAATATAATAGAGACAGTAGATCTAGCTGGTCTGTCATAATATAATAGAGACAGTAGATCTAGCTGGTCTGTCATAATATAATAGAGACAGTAGATCTAGCTGGTCTGTCATAATATAATAGAGACATTAGATCTAGCTGGTCTGTCACAGTATAATAGGGACAGTAGATCTACCTGGTCTGTCAAAATATAATAGAGACAGTAGATCTAGCTGGTCTGTCATAATATAATAGAGACAGTAGATCTACCTGGTCTGTCAAAATATAATAGAGATAGTAGATTTAGTTGGTCTGTCATAATATAATAGAGACACTAGATCTAGCTGGTCTGTCATAATATAATAGAGATAGTAGATCTAGCTGGTCTGTCATAATGTCATATTATAATTGAGACAATAGATCTAGCTGGTCTGTCATAATATAATAGAGACAGTAGATCTAGCCGGTCTGTCATATTATAATAGAGACAGTAGATCTAGCTGGTCTGTCATATTATAATAGAGACAATTGATGTAGCTGGTCTGTCATAATAGAATAGCGAGAATAGATCTAGCTGGTCTGTCATTTGATAATGGAGTCGGTATATCTACCTGGTCTCCCATAATATAATAGAGACAGTAGATCTAGCTGGTCTGTCATAATACAATAGAGACAGTAGATCTAGCTGGTCTGTCATAATACAATAGAGACAGTATATCTAGCTGGTCTGTCATAATATAATAGACAGTAGATCTAGCTGGACTGTCATAATATAATAGACACAGTAGATCTGGCTGGTCTGTCATAATATAATAGAGACAGTAGATCTAGCTGGTCTGTCATAATATAATAGACACAGTAGATCTAGCTGGTCTGTCATAATACAGAAGAGACAGTAGATCTAGCTGGTCTGTCATAATATAATAGACACAGTAGATCTAGCTGGTCTGTTATAATATAATAGAGAGAGTAGATCTAGCTGGTCTGTCATAATACAATAGAGACAGTAGATCTAGCTGGTCTGTCATAATACAATAGAGACAGTAGATCTAGCTGGTCTGTCATAATACAATAGAGACAGTAGATTTAGCTGCTCTGTCATACCATAATAGAGACATAGAGACAGTAGATTTAGCTGGTCTGTCATAATATAATAGAGACAGTATATCTACCTGGTCTGTCATTTTATAATAGAGACAGTAGATCTAGCTGGTCTGTCATATTATAATAGAGACAATTTATCTAGCTGGTCTGTCATAATACAATAGCGAGAATAGATCTAGCTGGTCTGTCATAATACAATAGAGACAGTAGATTTAGCTGCTCTGTCATACCATAATAGAGACATAGAGACAGTATATCTACCTGGTCTGTCATTTATAATAGAGACAGTAGATCTAGCTGGTCTGTCATAATATAATAGAGACAGTAGATCTAGCTGGTCTGTCATAATATAATAGAGACAGTAGATCTAGCTGGTCTGTCATAGTATAATAGGGACAGTAGATCTACCTGGTCTGTCAAATATAATAGAGACAGTAGATCTAGCTGGCCTGTCATAATATAATAGAGACAGTAGATCTACCTGGTCTGTCAAAATATAATAGAGGCAGTAGATTTAGTTGGTCTGTCATAATATAATAGAGACACTAGATCTAGCTGGTCTGTCATAATATAATAGAGATAGTAGATCTAGCTGGTCTGTCATAATACAATAGAAACAGTAGATCTAGCTGGTCTGTCATAATACAAAAGAGACAGTAGATTTAGCTGGTCTGTCATACCATAATAGAGACATAGACACAGTAGATTTAGCTGGTCTGTCATAATATAATAGAGACAGTATATATACCTGGTCTGTCATTTTATAATAGAGACAGTAGATCTAGCTGGTCTGTCATAATATAATAGAGACAGTAGATCTAGCTGGTCTGTTATAGTATAATAGGGACAGTAGATCTAGCTGGTCTGTCATAATGTCATATTATAATTGAGACAATAGATCTAGCTGGTCTGTCATAATATAATAGAGACAGTAGATCTAGCCGGTCTGTCATATTATAATAGAGACAGTAGATCTAGCTGGTCTGTCATAGTATAATAGGGACAGTAGATCTAGCTGGTCTGTCATAATGTCATATTATAATAGAGACAATTTATCTAGCTGGTCTGTCATAATACAATAGCGAGAATAGATCTAGCTGGTCTGTCATTTTATAATGGAGTCTGTATATCTACCTGGTCTCTCATAATATAATAGAGACAGTAGATCTAGCTGGTCTGTCATAATACAATAGAGACAGTAGATCTAGCTGGTCTGTCATAATACAATAGAGACAGTAGATTTAGCTGGTCTGTCATACCATAATAGAGACATAGAGACAGTAGATTTAGCTGGTCTGTCATAATATAATAGAGACAGTAGATCTACCTGGTCTGTCAAAATATAATAGAGACAGTAGATCTAGCTGGTCTGTCATAATATAATAGAGACAGTAGATCTACCTGGTCTGTCAAAATATAATAGAGACAGTAGATCTAGCTGTTTTTTCATAATATAATAGAGACAGTATATCTAGCTGGTCTGTCATTTTATAATAGAGACAGTAGATCTAGCTGGTCTGTCATAATATAATAGAGACAGTAGATCTAGCTGGTCTGTCATAATATAATAGAGACAGTAGATCTAGCTGGTCTGTCATAATATAATAAAGAGACAGTAGATCTAGCTGGTCTGTCATAATATAATAGAGACAGTAGATCTAGCTGGTCTGTCATAATATAATAGACACAGTAGATCTAGCTGGTCTGTGATAATACAATAGAGACAGTAGATCTAGCTGGTCTGTCATAATACAATAGAGACAGTAGATTTAGCTGCTCTGTCATACCATAATAGAGACATAGAGACAGTAGATTTAGCTGGTCTGTCATAATATAATAGAGACAGTAGATTTAGCTGGTCTGTCATAGCATTATAGAGACATAGAGACAGTAGATTTAGCTGTTTTTTCATAATATAATAGAGACAGTAGATCTACCTGGTCTGTCAAAATATAATAGAGACAGTAGATCTAGCTGGTCTGTCATAATATAATAGAGACAGTAGATCTACCTGGTCTGTCAAAATATAATAGAGACAGTAGATCTAGCTGGTCTGTCATAATATAATAGAGACAGTAGATCTAGCTGGTCTGTCATAATATAATAGAGACAGTAGATCTACCTGGTCTGTCAAAATATAATAGAGACAGTAGATCTAGCTGGTCTGTGATAATACAATAGAGACAGTAGATCTAGCTGGTCTGTCATAATATAATAGAGACAGTAGATTTAGCTGCTCTGTCATACCATAATATACATAGAGACAGTAGATTTAGCTGGTCTGTCATTTTATAATAGAGACAGTAGATCTAGCTGGTCTGTCATATTATAATAGAGACAATTTATCTAGCTGGTCTGTCATAATACAATAGCGAGAATAGATCTAGCTGGTCTGTCATTTTATAATGGAGTCTGTATATCTACCTGGTCTCTCATAATATAATAGAGACAGTAGATCTAGCTGGTCTGTCATAATATAATAGAGACAGTAGATCTAGCTGGTCTGTCATAATATAATAGAGACAGTAGATCTACCTGGTCTGTCAAAATATAATAGAGACAGTAGATCTAGCTGGTCTGTCATAATATAATAGAGACAGTAGATCTAGCTTGTCTGTCATAATACAATAGAGACAGTAGATTTAGCTGGTCTGCCATAGCATAATAGAGACATAGAGACAGTAGATTTAGCTGGTCTTTCATAATATAATAGAGACAGTAGATCTAGCTGGTCTGTCATAATATAATAGAGACAGTAGATCTAGCTGGTCTGTCATAATATAATAGAGACAGTAGATCTAGCTGGTCTGTCATAATATAATAGAGACATTAGATCTAGCTGGTCTGTCACAGTATAATAGGGACAGTAGATCTACCTGGTCTGTCAAAATATAATAGAGACAGTAGATCTAGCTGGTCTGTCATAATATAATAGAGACAGTAGATCTACCTGGTCTGTCAAAATATAATAGAGATAGTAGATTTAGTTGGTCTGTCATAATATAATAGAGACACTAGATCTAGCTGGTCTGTCATAATATAATAGAGATAGTAGATCTAGCTGGTCTGTCATAATGTCATATTATAATTGAGACAATAGATCTAGCTGGTCTGTCATAATATAATAGAGACAGTAGATCTAGCCGGTCTGTCATATTATAATAGAGACAGTAGATCTAGCTGGTCTGTCATATTATAATAGAGACAATTGATGTAGCTGGTCTGTCATAATAGAATAGCGAGAATAGATCTAGCTGGTCTGTCATTTGATAATGGAGTCGGTATATCTACCTGGTCTCCCATAATATAATAGAGACAGTAGATCTAGCTGGTCTGTCATAATACAATAGAGACAGTAGATCTAGCTGGTCTGTCATAATACAATAGAGACAGTATATCTAGCTGGTCTGTCATAATATAATAGACAGTAGATCTAGCTGGTCTGTCATAATATAATAGACACAGTAGATCTGGCTGGTCTGTCATAATATAATAGAGACAGTAGATCTAGCTGGTCTGTCATAATATAATAGACACAGTAGATCTAGCTGGTCTGTCATAATACAGAAGAGACAGTAGATCTAGCTGGTCTGTCATAATATAATAGACACAGTAGATCTAGCTGGTCTGTTATAATATAATAGAGACAGTAGATCTAGCTGGTCTGTCATAATACAATAGAGACAGTAGATCTAGCTGGTCTGTCATAATA
This sequence comes from Oncorhynchus keta, assembly GCF_023373465.1. Lineage (NCBI taxonomy): Eukaryota > Metazoa > Chordata > Actinopteri > Salmoniformes > Salmonidae > Oncorhynchus > Oncorhynchus keta. The sequence continues at coordinate 9,383 of NW_026290008.1, forward strand.
CAATAGAGACAGTAGATCTAGCTGGTCTGTCATAATACAATAGAGACAGTAGATTTAGCTGCTCTGTCATACCATAATAGAGACATAGAGACAGTAGATTTAGCTGGTCTGTCATAATATAATAGAGACAGTATATCTACCTGGTCTGTCATTTTATAATAGAGACAGTAGATCTAGCTGGTCTGTCATATTATAATAGAGACAATTTATCTAGCTGGTCTGTCATAATACAATAGCGAGAATAGATCTAGCTGGTCTGTCATAATACAATAGAGACAGTAGATTTAGCTGCTCTGTCATACCATAATAGAGACATAGAGACAGTATATCTACCTGGTCTGTCATTTTATAATAGAGACAGTAGATCTAGCTGGTCTGTCATAATATAATAGAGACAGTAGATCTAGCTGGTCTGTCATAATATAATAGAGACAGTAGATCTAGCTGGTCTGTCATAGTATAATAGGGACAGTAGATCTACCTGGTCTGTCAAAATATAATAGAGACAGTAGATCTAGCTGGCCTGTCATAATATAATAGAGACAGTAGATCTACCTGGTCTGTCAAAATATAATAGAGGCAGTAGATTTAGCTGGTCTGTCATAATATAATAGAGACAGTAGATCTAGCTGGTCTGTCATAATATAATAGAGATAGTAGATCTAGCTGGTCTGTCATAATACAATAGAAACAGTAGATCTAGCTGGTCTGTCATAATACAAAAGAGACAGTAGATTTAGCTGGTCTGTCATAATAAAGAGACATAGACACAGTAGATTTAGCTGGTCTGTCATAATATAATAGAGACAGTATATATACCTGGTCTGTCATTTTATAATAGAGACAGTAGATCTAGCTGGTCTGTCATAATATAATAGAGACAGTAGATCTAGCTGGTCTGTTATAGTATAATAGGACAGTAGATCTAGCTGGTCTGTCATAATGTCATATTATAATTGAGACAATAGATCTAGCTGGTCTGTCATAATATAATAGAGACAGTAGATCTAGCCGGTCTGTCATATTATAATAGAGACAGTAGATCTAGCTGGTCTGTCATAGTATAATAGGGACAGTAGATCTAGCTGGTCTGTCATAATGTCATATTATAATAGAGACAATTTATCTAGCTGGTCTGTCATAATACAATAGCGAGAATAGATCTAGCTGGTCTGTCATTTTATAATGGAGTCTGTATATCTACCTGGTCTCTCATAATATAATAGAGACAGTAGATCTAGCTGGTCTGTCATAATACAATAGAGACAGTAGATCTAGCTGGTCTGTCATAATACAATAGAGACAGTAGATTTAGCTGGTCTGTCATAATATAATAGAGACAGTAGATCTAGCTGGTCTGTCATAATATAATAGAGACAGTATATCTACCTGGTCTGTCATTTTATAATAGAGACAGTAGATCTAGCTGGTCTGTCATAATATAATAGAGACAGTAGATCTAGCTGGTCTGTCATAGTATAATAGGACAGTAGATCTAGCTGGTCTGTCATAATGTCATATTATAATTGAGACAATAGATCTAGCTGGTCTGTCATAATATAATAGAGACAGTAGATCTAGCCGGTCTGTCATATTATAATAGAGACAGTAGATCTAGCTGGTCTGTCATATTATAATAGAGACATTGATCTAGCTGGTCTGTCATATTATAATGAGACAATAGATCTAGCTGGTCTGTCATAATATAATAGAGATAGTAGATCTAGCTGGTCTGTCATAATATAATAGAGACAGTATATCTACCTGGTCTGTCATAATATAATAGACAGTAGATTTAGCTGGTCTGTCATAATATAATAGAGACAGTAGATCTAGCTGGTCTGTCATAATATAATAGAGACAGTAGATCTACCTGGTCTGTCAAAATATAATAGAGACAGTAGATTTAGTTGGTCTGTCATAATATAATAGAGACACTAGATCTAGCTGGTCTGTCATAATATAATAGAGACAGTAGATCTAGCTGGTCTGTCATAATATAATAGACACAGTAGATCTAGCTGGTCTGTCATAATACAATAGAGACAGTAGATTTAGCTGGTCTGTCATAGCATAATAGAGACATAGAGACAGTAGATTTAGCTGGTCTTTCATAATATAATAGAGACAGTATATCTACCTGGTCTGTCATTTTATAATAGAGACAGTAGATCTAGCTGGTCTGTCATAATACAATAGAGACAGTAGATCTAGCTGGTCTGTCATAATATAATAGAGACAGTAGATCTAGCTGGTCTGTCATAAATATAATTGAGACAGTAGATCTAGCTGGTCTGTCATAATATAATAGAGACAGTAGATCTGGCTGGTCTGTCATAATATAATAGAGACAGTAGATCTAGCTGGTCTGTCATAATATAATAGGGACAGTAGATCTAGCTGGTCTGTCATAATGTCATATTATAATAGAGACAGTTTATCTAGCTGGTCTGTCATAATACAATAGCGACAGTAGATCTAGCTGGTCTGTCATTTTATAATGGAGTCTGTATATCTACCTGGTCTGTCATATATAATAGAGACAGTAGATCTAGCTGGTCTGTCATAATACAATAGAGACAGTAGATCTAGCTGGTCTGTCATAATACAATAGAGACAGTAGATTTAGCTGGTCTGTCATACCATAATAGAGACATAGAGACAGTAGATTTAGCTGGTCTGTCATAATATAATAGAGACAGTATATCTACCTGGTCTGTCATTTTATAATAGAGACAGTAGATCTAGCTGGTCTGTCATAATATATTATAGAGACAATAGATCTAGCTGGTCTGTCATAATATAATAGAGACAGTAGATCTAGCTGGTCTGTCATATTATAATAGAGACAGTAGATCTAGCTGGTCTGTCATACCATAATAATAGAGACAGTATATCTAGCTGGTCTGTCATTTTATAATAGAGACAGTAGATCTAGCTGGTCTGTCATAATATAATAGAGACAGTAGATCTAGCTGGTCTGTCATAATAAATAGAGACAGTAGATCTAGCTGGTCTGTCATAATATAATAGACAGTAGATTACCTGGTCTGTCATAATATAATAGAGACAGTAGATCTAGCTGGTCTGTCATAATATAATAGAGACAGTAGATCTACCTGGTCTGTCAAAATATAATAGAGACAGTAGATCTAGCTGGTCTGTCATAATATAATAGAGACAGTAGATCTAGCTGGTCTGTCATAATATAATAGAGACAGTAGATCTAGCTGGTCTGTCATAATATAATAGAGACAGTAGATCTAGCTGGTCTGTCATAATATAATAGGACAGTAGATCTACCTGGTCTGTCATAATATAATAGAGACAGTAGATCTAGCTGGTCTGTCATAATATAATAGAGACAGTATATATACCTGGTCTGTCATTTTATAATAGAGACAGTAGATCTAGCTGGTCTGTCATAATATAATAGAGACAGTAGATCTAGCTGGTCTGTTATAGTATAATAGGGACAGTAGATCTAGCTGGTCTGTCATAATGTAATATTATAATTGAGACAATAGATCTAGCTGGTCTGTCATAATATAATAGAGACAGTAGATCTAGCCGGTCTGTCATATTATAATAGAGACAGTAGATCTAGCTGGTCTGTCATAGTATAATAGGGACAGTAGATCTAGCTGGTCTGTCATAATGTCATATTATAATAGAGACAATTTATCTAGCTGGTCTGTCATAATACAATAGCGAGAATAGATCTAGCTGGTCTGTCATTTTATAATGGAGTCTGTATATCTACCTGGTCTCTCATAATATAATAGAGACAGTAGATCTAGCTGGTCTGTCATAATACAATAGAGACAGTAGATCTAGCTGGTCTGTCATAATACAATAGAGACAGTAGATTTAGCTGGTCTGTCATACCATAATAGAGACATAGAGACAGTAGATTTAGCTGGTCTGTCATAATATAATAGAGACAGTATATCTACCTGGTCTGTCATTTTATAATAGAGACAGTAGATCTAGCTGGTCTGTCATAATATAATAGAGACAGTAGATCTAGCTGGTCTGTCATAGTATAATAGGGACAGTAGATCTAGCTGGTCTGTCATAATGTCATATTATAATTGAGACAATAGATCTAGCTGGTCTGTCATAATATAATAGAGACAGTAGATCTAGCCGGTCTGTCATATTATAATAGAGACAGTAGATCTAGCTGGTCTGTCATATTATAATAGAGACAATTGATCTAGCTGGTCTGTCATATTATAATTGAGACAATAGATCTAGCTGGTCTGTCATAATATAATAGAGATAGTAGATCTAGCTGGTCTGTCATAATAAAATAGACAGTATATCTAGCTGGTCTGTCATAATATAATAGACAGTAGATTTAGCTGGTCTGTCATAATATAATAGAGACAGTTGATCTAGCTGGTCTGTCATAGTATAATAGGGACAGTAGATCTACCTGGTCTGTCAAAATATAATAGAGGCAGTAGATTTAGTTGGTCTGTCATAATATAATAGAGACACTAGATCTAGCTGGTCTGTCATAATATAATAGAGATAGTAGATCTAGCTGGTCTGTCATAATACAATAGAAACAGTAGATCTAGCTGGTCTGTCATAATACAATAGAGACAGTAGATTTAGCTGGTCTGTCATACCATAATAGAGACATAGACACAGTAGATTTAGCTGGTCTGTCATAATATAATAGAGACAGTATATCTACCTGGTCTGTCATTTTATAATAGAGACAGTAGATCTAGCTGGTCTGTCATAATATAATAGAGACAGTAGATCTAGCTGGTCTGTCATAGTATAATAGGGACAGTAGATCTAGCTGGTCTGTCATAATGTCATATTATAATTGAGACAATAGATCTAGCTGGTCTGTCATAATATAATAGAGACAGTAGATCTAGCCGGTCTGTCATATTATAATAGAGACAGTAGATCTAGCTGGTCTGTCATAGTATAATAGGGACAGTAGATCTAGCTGGTCTGTCATAATGTCATATTATAATAGAGACAATTTATCTAGCTGGTCTGTCATAATACAATAGCGAGAATAGATCTAGCTGGTCTGTCATTTTATAATGGAGTCTGTATATCTACCTGTTCTCTCATAATATAATAGAGACAGTAGATATAGCTGGTCTGTCATAATACAATAGAGACAGTAGATCTAGCTGGTCTGTCATAATACAATAGAGACAGTAGATTTAGCTGGTCTGTCATACCATAATAGAGACATAGAGACAGTAGATTTAGCTGGTCTGTCATAATATAATAGAGTATATCTACCTGGTCTGTCATTTTATAATAGAGACAGTAGATCTAGCTGGTCTGTCATAATATAATAGAGACAGTAGATCTAGCTGGTCTGTCATAGTATAATAGGGACAGTAGATCTAGCTGGTCTGTCATAATGTCATATTATAATTGAGACAATAGATCTAGCTGGTCTGTCATAATATAATAGAGACAGTAGATCTAGCCGGTCTGTCATATTATAATAGAGACAGTAGATCTAGCTGGTCTGTCATATTATAATAGAGACAATTGATCTAGCTGGTCTGTCATATTATAATTGAGACAATAGATCTAGCTGGTCTGTCATAATATAATAGAGATAGTAGATCTAGCTGGTCTGTCATAATAAAATAGACAGTATATCTAGCTGGTCTGTCATAATATAATAGACAGTAGATTTAGCTGGTCTGTCATAATATAATAGAGACAGTTGATCTAGCTGGTCTGTCATAGTATAATAGGGACAGTAGATCTACCTGGTCTGTCAAAATATAATAGAGACAGTAGATCTAGCTGGTCTGTCATAATATAATAGAGACAGTAGATCTAGCTGGTCTGTCATAATATAATAGAGACAGTAGATCTAGCTGGTCTGTCATAATATAATAGAGACAGTAGATCTAGCTGGTCTGTCATAGTATAATAGGGACAGTAGATCTACCTGGTCTGTCAAAATATAATAGAGACAGTAGATCTAGCTGGTCTGTCATAATATAATAGAGACATTAGATCTAGCTGGTCTGTCATAGTATAATAGGGACAGTAGATCTTCCTGGTCTGTCAAAATGAGGACGACTCACCTCTCACAGTGCTGGGCGACTTTAACCTCCCCACGTCTACCTTTGACTCATTCCTCTCTGCCTCCTTCTTTCCACTCCTCTCCTCTTTTGACCTCACCCTCTCACCTTCCCCCCCTACTCACAAGGCAGGCAATACGCTCGACCTCATCTTTACTAGATGCTGTTCTTCCACTAACCTCATTGCAACTCCCCTCCAAGTCTCCGACCACTACCTTGTATCCTTTTCCCTCTCGCTCTCATCTAACACCTCCCACACTGCCCCTACTCGGATGGTATCGCGCCGTCCCAACCTTCGCTCTCTCTCCCCGCTACTCTCTCCTCTTCCATCCTATCATCTCTTCCCTCTGCTCAAACCTTCTCCACCCTATCTCCTGATTCTGCCTCCTCAACCCTCCTCTCCTCCCTTTCTGCATCCTTTGACTCTCTATGTCCCCTATCCTCCAGGCCGGCTCGGTCCTCCCCTCCCGCCCCGTGGCTCGACGACTCATTGCGAGCTCACAGAACAGGGCTCCGGGCAGCCGAGCGGAAGTGGAGGAAAACCGCCTCCCTGCGGACCTGGCATCCTTTCACTCCCTCCTCTCTACATTTTCCTCCTCTGTCTCTGCTGCTAAAGCCATTTTCTACCACTCTAAATTCCAAGCATCTGCCTCTAACCCTAGGAAGCTCTTTGCCACTTTCTCCTCCCTTCTGAATCCCCCCCCCCTCCTCCCTCTCTGCAGATGACTTCGTCAACCATTTTGAAAAGAAGGTCGACGACATCCGATCCTCGTTTGCTAAGTCAAACGGCACCGCTGGCTCTGCTCACACTGCCCTACCCTGTGCTCTGACCTCTTTCTCCCCTCTCTCTCCAGATGAAATCTCGCGTCTTGTGACGGCCGGCCACCCAACAACCTGCCCGCTCGACCCCATCCCCTCCTCTCTTCTCCAGACCATTTCCGGAGACCTTCTCCCTTACCTCACCTCGCTCATCAACTCATCCCTGACCGCTGGCTACGTCCCTCCCGTCTTCAAGAGAGCGAGAGTTGCACCCCTTCTGAAAAAACCTACACTCGATCCCTCCGATGTCAACAACTACAGACCAGTATCCCTTCTTTCTTTTCTCTCCAAAACTCCTGAACGTGCCGTCCTTGGCCAGCTCTCCCGCTATCTCTCTCAGAATGACCTTCTTGATCCAAATCAGTCAGGTTTCAAGACTAGTCATTCAACTGAGACTGCTCTTCTCTGTATCACGGAGGCGCTCCGCACTGCTAAAGCTAACTCTCTCTCCTCTGCTCTCATCCTTCTAGACCTATCGGCTGCCTTCGATACTGTGAACCATCAGATCCTCCTCTCCACCCTCTCCGAGTTTGGCATCTCCGGCGCGGCCCACGCTTGGATTGCGTCCTACCTGACAGGTCGCTCCTACCAGGTGGCGTGGCGAGAATCTGTCTCTCCTCACCACGCGCTCTCACCACTGGTGTCCCCCAGGGCTCTGTTCTAGGCCCTCTCCTATTCTCGCTATACACCAAGTCACTTGGCTCTGTCATACCCTCACATGGTCTCTCCTATCATTGCTATGCAGACGACACACAATTAATCTTCTCCTTTCCCCCTTCTGATGACCAGGTGGCGAATCGCATCTCTGCATGTCTGGCAGACATATCAGTGTGGATGACGGATCACCACCTCAAGCTGAACCTCGGCAAGACGGAGCTGCTCTTCCTCCCGGGAAGGACTGCCCGTTCCATGATCTCGCCATCACGGTTGACAACTCCATTGTGTCCTCCTCCCAGAGCGCTAAGAACCTTGGCGTGATCCTGGACAACACCCTGTCGTTCTCAACTAACATCAAGGCGGTGGCCCGTTCCTGTAGGTTCATGCTCTACAACATCCGCAGAGTACGACCCTGCCTCACACAGGAAGCGGCGCAGGTCCTAATCCAGGCACTTGTCATCTCCCGTCTGGATTACTGCAACTCGCTGTTGGCTGGGCTCCCTGCCTGTGCCATTAAACCCCTACAACTCATCCAGAACGCCGCAGCCCGTCTGGTGTTCAACCTTCCCAAGTTCTCTCACGTCACCCCGCTCCTCCGCTCTCTCCACTGGCTTCCAGTTGAAGCTCGCATCCGCTACAAGACCATGGTGCTTGCCTACGGAGCTGTGAGGGGAACGGCACCTCAGTACCTCCAGGCTTTGATCAGGCCCTACACCCAAACAAGGGCACTGCGCTCATCCACCTCTGGCCTGCTCGCCTCCCTACCACTGAGGAAGTACAGTTCCCGCTCAGCCCAGTCAAAACTGTTCGCTGCTCTGGCCCCCAATGGTGGAACAAACTCCCTCACGACGCCAGGACAGCGGAGTCAATCACCACCTTCCGGAGACACCTGAAACCCCACCTCTTTAAGGAATACCTAGGATATGATAAGTAATCCTTCCCACCCCCCCCCCACCCTTTAAGATTTAGATGCACTATTGTAAAGTGGCTGTTCTACTGGATGTCATAAGGTGAATGCACCAATTTGTAAGTCGCTCTGGATAAGAGTGTCTGCTAAATGACTTAAATGTAAATGTAAATGTAAATGTAAAATATAATAGAGACAGTAGATCTAGCTGGTCTGTCATAATATAATAGAGACAGTAGATCTACCTGGTCTGTCAAAATATAATAGAGACAGTAGATTTAGTTGGTCTGTCATAATATAATAGAGACACTAGATCTAGCTGGTCTGTCATAATATAATAGAGATAGTAGATCTAGCTGGTCTGTCATAATGTCATATTATAATTGAGACAATAGATCTAGCTGGTCTGTCATAATATAATAGAGACAGTAGATCTAGCCGGTCTGTCATATTATAATAGAGACAGTAGATCTAGCTGGTCTGTCATATTATAATAGAGGCAATTGATCTAGCTGGTCTGTCATAATACAATAGCGAGAATAGATCTAGCTGGTCTGTCATTTTATAATGGAGTCGGTATATCTACCTGGTCTCTCATAATATAATAGAGACAGTAGATCTAGCTGGTCTGTCATAATACAATAGAGACAGTAGATCTAGCTGGTCTGTCATAATAAAATAGACAGTATATCTAGCTGGTCTGTCATAATATAATAGACAGTAGATCTAGCTGGTCTGTCATAATATAATAGACACAGTAGATCTGGCTGGTCTGTCATATTATAATAGAGACAGTATATCGACCTGGTCTGTCATAATATAATAGAGACAGTATATCGACCTGGTCTGTCATAATACAGAAGAGACAGTAGATCTAGCTGGTCTGTCATAATATAATAGACACAGTAGATCTAGCTGGTCTGTGATAATACAATAGAGACAGTAGATCTAGCTGGTATGTCATAATACAATAGAGACAGTATATCTACCTGGTCTGTCATACCATAATAGAGACATAGAGACAGTAGATTTAGCTGGTCTGTCATAATATAATAGAGACAGTATATCTACCTGGTCTGTCATTTTATAATAGAGACAGTAGATCTAGCTGGTCTGTCATATTATAATAGAGACAATTTATCGAGCTGGTCTGTCATAATACAATAGCGAGAATAGATCTAGCTGGTCTGTCATTTTATAATGGAGTCTGTATATCTACCTGGTCTCTCATAATATGATAGAGACAGTAGATCTAGCTGGTCTGTCATAATATAATAGAGACAGTAGATTTAGCTGGTCTTTCATAATATGATAGAGACAGTATATCTACCTGGTCTGTCATTTTATAATAGAGACAGTAGATCTAGCTGGTCTGTCATAATATAATAGAGACAGTAGATCTAGCTGGTCTGTCATAATATAATAGAGACAGTAGATCTAGCTGGTCTGTCATAGTATAATAGGGACAGTAGATCTACCTGGTCTGTCAAAATATAATAGAGACAGTAGATCTAGCTGGTCTGTCATAATATAATAGAGACAGTAGATCTACCTGGTCTGTCAAAATATAATAGAGACAGTAGATCTAGCTGGACTGTCATAATATAATAGAGACACTAGATCTAGATCTAGCTGGTCTGTCATAATACAATAGCGAGAATAGATCTAGCTGGTCTGTCATTTTATAATGGAGTCTGTATATCTACCTGGTCTCTCATAATATAATAGAGACAGTAGATCTAGCTGGTCTGTCATAATACAATAGAGACAGTAGATCTAGCTGGTCTGTCATATTATAATAGAGACAGTAGATATAGCTGGTCTGTCATATTATAATAGAGACAATTTATCTAGCTGGTCTGTCATAATACAATAGCGAGAATAGATCTAGCTGGTATGTCATTTTATAATGGAGTCTGTATATCTACCTGGTCTCTCATAATATAATAGAGACAGTAGATCTAGCTGGTCTGTCATAATACAATAGAGACAGTAGATCTAGCTGGTCTGTCATAATACAATAGAGACAGTAGATTTAGTTGGTCTGTCATACCATAATAGAGACATAGAGACAGTAGATTTAGCTGGTCTGTCATAATATAATAGAGACAGTATATCTACCTGGTCTGTCATTTTATAATAGAGACAGTAGATCTAGCTGGTCTGTCATAATATAATAGAGACAGTAGATCTAGCTGGTCTGTCATAGTATATTAGGGACAGTAGATCTAGCTGGTCTGTCATAATGTCATATTATAATTGAGACAATAGATCTAGCTGGTCTGTCATAATATATTAGAGACAGTAGATCTAGCCGTTCTGTCATATTATAATAGAGACAGTAGATCTAGCTGGTCTGTCATATTATAATAGAGACAATTGATCTAGCTGGTCTGTCATAATACAATAGCGAGAATAGATCTAGCTGGTCTGTCATTTTATAATGGAGTCGGTATATCTACCTGGTCTCTCATAATATAGTAGAGACAGTAGATCTAGCTGGTCTGTCATAATACAATAGAGACAGTAGATCTAGCTGGTCTGTCATAATAAAATAGACAGTATATCTAGCTGGTCTGTCATAATATAATAGACAGTAGATTTAGCTGGTCTGTCATAATATAATAGAGACAGTATATCTACCTGGTCTGTCATTTTATAATAGAGACAGTAGATCTAGCTGGTCTGTCATATTATAATAGAGACAATTTATTTAGCTGGTCTGTCATAATACAATAGCGAGAATATATCTATCTGGTCTGTCATTTTATAATGGAGTCTGTATATCTACCTGGTCTCTCATAATATAATAGAGACAGTAGATCTAGCTGGTCTGTCATAATATAATAGAGACAGTAGATCTAGCTGGTCTGTCATAGTATAATAGGGACAGTAGATCTACCTGGTCTGTCAAAATATAATAGAGACAGTAGATCTAGCTGGTCTGTCATAATATAATAGAGACAGTAGATCTAGCTGGTCTGTCATAATACAATAGAGACAGTAGATTTAGCTGGTCTGTCATAGCATAATAGAGACATAGAGACAGTAGATTTAGCTGGTCTTTCATAATAAAATAGACAGTATATCTACCTGGTCTGTCATTTTATAATAGAGACAGTAGATCTAGCTGGTCTGTCATAATATAATAGAGACAGTAGATCTAGCTGGTCTGTCATAATATAATAGAGACAGTAGATCTAGCTGGTCTGTCATAGTATAATAGGAACAGTAGATTTAGTTGGTCTGTCATAATATAATAGAGACACTAGATCTAGCTGGTCTGTCATAATATAATAGAGATAGTAGATGTGGTCCTTCTGTAGCTCAGTTGGTAGAGCATGGCGCTTGTAACGCCAGGGTAGTGGGTTCGATTCCCGGGACCACCCATACGTAGAATGTATGCACACATGACTGTAAGTCGCTTTGGATAAAAGCGTCAGCTAAATGGCATATATTATATTATTATCTAGCTGGTCTGTCATAATACAATAGAGACAGTAGATCTAGCTGGTCTGTCATAATTTCATATTATAATAGAGACACTAGATCTAGCTGGTCTGTCATAATATAATAGAGACAGTAGATCTAGCTGGTCTGTCATAGTATAATAGAGACAGTAGATCTACCTGGTCTGTCAAAATATAATAGAGACAGTAGATTTAGTTGGTCTGTCATAATATAATAGAGACACTAGATCTAGCTGGTCTGTCATAATATAATAGAGATAGTAGATTTAGTTGGTCTGTCATAATATAATAGAGACACTAGATCTAGCTGGTCTGTCATAATATAATAGAGATAGTAGATCTAGCTGGTCTGTCATAATACAATAGAGACAGTAGATCTAGCTGGTCTGTCATAATGTCATATTATAATAGAGACAATAGATCTAGCTGGTCTGTCATAGTATAATAGGGACAGTAGATCTACCTGGTCTGTCAAAATATAATAGAGACAGTAGATCTAGCTGGTCTGTCATAATATAATAGAGACAGTAGATCTACCTGGTCTGTCAAAATATAATAGAGACAGTAGATTTAGTTGGTCTGTCATAATATAATAGAGACACTAGATCTAGCTGGTCTGTCATAATATAATAGAGATAGTAGATCTAGCTGGTCTGTCATATTATAATTGAGACAATAGATCTAGCTGGTCTGTCATAATATAATAGAGACAGCAGATCGAGCCGGTCTGTCATATTATAATAGAGACAATAGATCTAGCTGGTCTGTCATATTATAATAGAGACAATTGATCTAGCTGGTCTGTCATAATACAATAGCGAGAATAGATCTAGGTGGTCTGTCATTTTATAATGGAGTCGGTATATCTACCTGGTCTCTCATAATATAATAGAGACAGTATATCTAGCTGGTCTGTCATAATATAATAGACAGTAGATCTAGCTGGTCTGTCATAATATAATAGACACAGTAGATCTAGCTGGTCTGTCATAATATAATAGAGACAGTATATCGACCTGGTCTGTCATAATATAATAGAGACAGTATATCGACCTGGTCTGTCATAATACAGAAGAGACAGTAGATCTAGCTGGTCTGTCATAATATAATAGACACAGTAGATCTAGCTGGTCTGTCATAATATAATAGAGACAGTATATCTACCTGGTCTGTCATTTTATAATAGAGACAGTAGAGCTACCTGGTCTGTCAAAATATAATAGAGAAAGTAGATTTAGTTGGTCTGTCATAATATAATAGAGACACTAGATCTAGCTGGTCTGTCATAATATAGTAGAGACAGTATATCTACCTGGTCTATCATAATATAATAGAGACAGTATACTGACCTGGTCTGTCATAATATAATAGAGACAGTATATCGACCTGGTCTGTCATAATACAGAAGAGACAGTTGATCTAGCTGGTCTGTCATAATACAATAGAGACAGCAGATCTACCTGGTCTGTCATAATATAATAGAGACAGTAGATCTAGCTGGTCTGTCATAATACAATAGAGACAGTAGATTTAGCTGGTCTGTCATACCATAATAGAGACATAGAGACAGTAGATTTAGCTGCTCTGTCATACCATAATAGAGACATAGAGACAGTAGATTTAGCTGGTCTGTCATAATATAATAGAGACATAGTATATCTACCTGGTCTGTCATTTTATAATAGAGACAGTATATCTAGCTGGTCTGTCATAATATAATAGAGACAGTAGATCTAGCTGGTCTGTCATAATATAATAGAGACAGTAGATCTAGCTGGTCTGTCATAGTATAATAGGGACAGTAGATCTACCTGGTCTGTCAAAATATAATAGAGACAGTAGATTTAGTTGGTATGTCATAATATAATAGAGACACTAGATCTAGCTGGTCTGTCATAATATAATAGAGACAGTATATCTACCTGGTCTGTCATAATATAATAGAGACAGTATATCGACCTGGTCTGTCATAATACAGAAGAGACAGTAGATCTAGCTGGTCTGTCATAATATAATAGAGACAGTATATCTACCTGGTCTGTCATAATATAATAGAGACAGTATATCGACCTGGTCTGTCATAATATAATAGAGACAGTATATCGACCTGGTCTGTCATAATACAGAAGAGACAGTAGATCTAGCTGGTCTGTCATAATACAATAGAGACAGTAGATCTAGCTGGTCTGTCATAATGTCATATTATAATTGAGACAATAGATCTAGCTGGTCTGTCATAATATAATAGAGACAGTAGATCTAGCCGGTCCGTCATATTATAATAGAGACAGTAGATCTAGCTGGTCTGTCATAATATAACAGAGACAGTAGATCTACCTGGTCTGTCAAAATATAATAGAGACTGTAGATCTAGCTGGTCTGTGATAATACAATAGAGACAGTAGATCTAGCTGGTCTGTCATAATATAATAGAGACAGTATATCGACCTGGTCTGTCATAATACAGAAGAGACAGTAGATCTAGCTGGTCTGTCATAATACAATAGAGACAGCAGATCTACCTGGTCTGTCATAATATAATAGAGACAGTATATCGACCTGGTCTGTCATAATACAGAAGAGACAGTAGATCTAGCTGGTCTGTCATAATACAATAGAGACAGCAGATCTAGCTGGTCTGTCATAATACAATAGATACAGTAGATTTAGCTGGTCTGTCATAATATAATAGAGACAGTATATCTACCTGGTCTGTCATTTTATAATAGAGACTGTAGATCTAGCTGGTCTGTCATAATATAATAGAGACAGTAGATCTAGCTGGTCTGTCATAATATAATAGAAACAGTAGATCTAGCTGGTCTGTCATAGTATAATAGGGACAGTAGATCTAGCTGCTCTGTCATAATGTCATATTATAATTGAGACAATAGATCTAGCTGGTCTGTCATAATATAATAGAGACAGTAGATCTAGCCGGTCCGTCATATTATAATAGAGACAGTAGATCTAGCTGGTCTGTCATAATATAACAGAGACAGTAGATCTACCTGGTCTGTCAAAATATAATAGAGACTGTAGATCTAGCTGGTCTGTGATAATACAATAGAGACAGTAGATCTAGCTGGTCTGTCATAATATAATAGAGACAGTATATCGACCTGGTCTGTCATAATACAGAAGAGACAGTAGATCTAGCTGGTCTGTCATAATACAATAGAGACAACAGATCTACCTGGTCTGTCATAATATAATAGAGACAGTATATCGACCTGGTCTGTCATAATACAGAAGAGACAGTAGATCTAGCTGGTCTGTCATAATACAATAGAGACAGCAGATCTAGCTGGTCTGTCATAATACAATAGAGACAGTAGATTTAGCTGGTCTGTCATAATATAATAGAGACAGTATATCTACCTGGTCTGTCATTTTATAATAGAGACAGTAGATCTAGCTGGTCTGTCATAATATAATAGAGACAGTAGATCTAGCTGGTCTGTCATAATATAATAGAGACAGTAGATCTACCTGGTCTGTCAAAATATAATAGAGACAGTAGATCTAGCTGGTCTGTCATAATATAATAGAGACAGTAGATCTAGCTGGTCTGTCATAGTATAATAGGGACAGTAGATCTACCTGGTCTGTCAAAATATAATAGAGACAGTAGATCTAGCTGGTCTGTCATAATACAATAGAGACAGCAGATCTACCTGGTCTGTCATAATATAATAGAGACAGTATATCGACCTGGTCTGTCATAATACAGAAGAGACAGTAGATCTAGCTGGTCTGTCATAATACAATAGAGACAGCAGATCTAGCTGGTCTGTCATAATACAATAGATACAGTAGATTTAGCTGGTCTGTCATAATATAATAGAGACAGTATATCTACCTGGTCTGTCATAGTATAATAGAGACAGTAGATCTAGCTGGTCTGTCATAATATAATAGAGACAGTAGATCTAGCTGGTCTGTCATAATATAATAGAGACAGTAGATCTAGCTGGTCTGTCATAATATAATAGGGATAATACAATAGAGACAGTAGATCTAGCTGCTCTGTCATAATGTCATATTATAGAGACAGTATATCGACCTGGTCTGACAATAGATCTAGCTGGTCTGTCATAATATAATAGAGACAGATCTAGATCTAGCCGGTCCGTCATCATTATAATAGAGACAGTAGATCTAGCTGGTCTGTCATAATATAACAGAGACAGTAGATCTACCTGGTCTGTCAAAATATAATAGAGACAGTAGATCTAGCTGGTCTGTGATAATACAATAGAGACAGTAGATCTAGCTGGTCTGTCATAATATAATAGAGACAGTATATCGACCTGGTCTGTCATAATACAGAAGAGACAGTAGATCTAGCTGGTCTGTCATAATACAATAGAGACAGCAGATCTACCTGGTCTGTCATAATATAATAGAGACAGTATATCGACCTGGTCTGTCATAATACAGAAGAGACAGTAGATCTAGCTGGTCTGTCATAATACAATAGAGACAGCAGATCTAGCTGGTCTGTCATAATACAATAGATACAGTAGATTTAGCTGGTCTGTCATAATATAATAGAGACAGTATATCTACCTGGTCTGTCATTTTATAATAGAGACAGTAGATCTAGCTGGTCTGTCATAATATAATAGAGACAGTAGATCTAGCTGGTCTGTCATAATATAATAGAGACAGTAGATCTACCTGGTCTGTCAAAATATAATAGAGACAGTAGATCTAGCTGGTCTGTGATAATACAATAGAGACAGTAGATCTAGCTGGTCTGTCATAATATAATAGAGACAGTAGTATATCGACCTGGTCTGTCATATTATAAGAAGAGACAGTAGATCTAGCTGGTCTGTCATAATATAATAGAGACAGTAGACCTACCTGGTCTGTCATAATATAATAGAGACAGTAGATCTAGCTGGTCTGTCATAATACAAAGAGACAGTAGATCTAGCTGGTCTGTCATAATATAATAGAGACAGTAGATCTAGCTGGTCTGTCATAATACAATAGATACAGTAGATCTAGCTGGTCTGTCATAATATAATAGAGACAGTATATCTACCTGGTCTGTCATAATATAATAGGACAGTAGATCTAGCTGCTCTGTCATAATGTCATATTATAATTGAGACAATAGATCTAGCTGGTCTGTCATAATATAATAGAGACAGTAGATCTAGCCGGTCTGTCATATTATAATAGAGACAGTAGATATAGCTGGTCTGTCATAATACAATAGAGACAGTAGATCTACCTGGTCTGTCATAATATAATAGAGACAGTAGATCTAGCTGGTCTGTGATAATATAATAGAGACAGTAGATCTAGCTGGTCTGTCATAATATAATAGAGACAGTATATCTAGCTGGTCTGTCATAATTTAATAGATAATATAATAATAATAATAATAATAATAATAATAAATAGAGACAGTAGATCTACCTGGTCTGTCATAATATAATAGAGACAGTATATCGACCTGGTCTGTCATAATACAGAAGAGACAGTAGATCTAGCTGGTCTGTCATAATACAATAGAGACAGTAGATCTAGCTGGTCTGTCATAATACAATAGAGACAGTAGATTTAGCTGGTCTGTCATAATATAATAGAGACAGTATATCTACCTGGTCTGTCATTTTATAATAGAGACAGTAGATCTAGCTGGTCTGTCATAATATAATAGAGACAGTACATCTAGCTGGTCTGTCATAATATAATAGAGACAGTATATCTACCTGGTCTGTCATTTTATAATAGAGACAGTAGATCTAGCTGGTCTGTCATAATATAATAGAGACAGTAGATCTAGCTGGTCTGTCATAATATAATAGAGACAGTATATCTAGCTGGTCTGTCATAGTATAATAGAGACAGTAGATCTAGCTGGTCTGTCATAATATAATAGAGACAGTAGATCTAGCTGGTCTGTCATAATATAATAGAGACAGTAGATCTAGCTGGTCTGTGATAAAATATAATAGAGACAGTAGATCTAGCTGGTCTGTCATAATATAATAGAGACAGTATATCTACCTGGTCTGTCATAATATAATAGAGACAGTATATCGACCTGGTCTGTCATAATACAGAAGAGACAGTATATCTACCTGGTCTGTCATAATATAATAGAGACAGTATATCTACCTGGTCTGTCATAATATAATAGAAACAGTATATCGACCTGGTCTGTCATAATATAATAGAGACAGTAGATCTTGCTGGTCTGTTATAATATAATAGAGACAGTAGATCTAGCTGGTCTGTCATAATACAATAGAGACAGTAGATCTAGCTGGTCTGTCATAATACAATAGAGACAGTAGATTTAGCTGCTCTGTCATACCATAATAGAGACATAGAGACAGTAGATTTAGCTGCTCTGTCATACCATAATAGAGACATAGAGACAGTAGATTTAGCTGGTCTGTTATAATATAATAGAGACAGTATATCTACCTGGTCTGTCATTTTATAATAGAGACAGTAGATCTAGCTGGTCTGTCATAATATAATAGAGACAGTAGATCTAGCTGGTCTGTCATAATATAATAGAGACAGTAGATCTAGCTGGTCTGTCATAATATAATAGAGACAGTAGATCTAGCTGGTCTGTCATAATATAATAGAGGCAATTGATCTAGCTGGTCTGTCATAATAAAATAGACAGTATATCTAGCTGGTCTGTCATAATATAATAGAGACACTAGATCTAGCTGGTCTGTCATAATATAATAGAGATAGTAGATCTAGCTGGTCTGTCATAATACAATAGAGACAGTAGATCTAGCTGGTCTGTCATAATGTCATATTATAATAGAGACAATAGATCTAGCTGGTCTGTCATAGTATAATAGGGACAGTAGATCTACCTGGTCTGTCAAAATATAATAGAGACAGTAGATCTAGCTGGTCTGTCATAATATAATAGAGACATAGATCAGTATTTGGCTCTGTCAAAATAGATACATAGAGACAGTAGATTTAGCTGGTCTGTTATAATATAATAGAGACAGTATATCTAGCTGGTCTGTCATAATATAATAGAGATAGTAGATCTAGCTGGTCTGTCATATTATAATTGAGACAATAGATCTAGCTGGTCTGTCATAATATAATAGAGACAGCAGATCTACCTGGTCTGTCATAATATAATAGAGACAGTAGATCTAGCTGGTCTGTCATATTATAATAGAGACAATTGATCTAGCTGGTCTGTCATAATAAAATAGACAGTAGATCTAGCTGGTCTGTCATTTTATAATAGAGACACTATATCTACCTGGTCTCTCATAATATAATAGAGATAGTAGATCTAGCTGGTCTGTCATAATACAATAGAGACAGTAGATCTAGCTGGTCTGTCATAATGTCATATTATAATAGAGACAATAGATCTAGCTGGTCTGTCATAGTATAATAGGGACAGTAGATCTACCTGGTCTGTCAAAATATAATAGAGACAGTAGATCTAGCTGGTCTGTCATAATATAATAGAGACAGTAGATCTACCTGGTCTGTCAAAATATAATAGAGACAGTAGATTTAGTTGGTCTGTCATAATATAATAGAGACACTAGATCTAGCTGGTCTGTCATAATATAATAGAGATAGTAGATCTAGCTGGTCTGTCATATTATAATTGAGACAATAGATCTAGCTGGTCTGTCATAATATAATAGAGACAGCAGATCGAGCCGGTCTGTCATATTATAATAGAGACAATAGATCTAGCTGGTCTGTCATATTATAATAGAGACAATTGATCTAGCTGGTCTGTCATAATACAATAGCGAGAGTAGATCTAGCTGGTCTGTCATTTTATAATGGAGTCGGTATATCTACCTGGTCTCTCATAATATAATAGAGACAGTATATCTAGCTGGTCTGTCATAATATAATAGACAGTAGATCTAGCTGGTCTGTCATAATATAATAGACACAGTAGATCTAGCTGGTCTGTCATAATATAATAGAGACAGTATATCGACCTGGTCTGTCATAATATAATAGAGACAGTATATCGACCTGGTCTGTCATAATACAGAAGAGACAGTAGATCTAGCTGGTCTGTCATAATATAATAGACACAGTAGATCTAGCTGGTCTGTCATAATATAATAGAGACAGTATATCTACCTGGTCTGTCATTTTATAATAGAGACAGTAGAGCTACCTGGTCTGTCAAAATATAATAGAGAAAGTAGATTTAGTTGGTCTGTCATAATATAATAGAGACACTAGATCTAGCTGGTCTGTCATAATATAGTAGAGACAGTATATCTACCTGGTCTGTCATAATATAATAGAGACAGTATATCGACCTGGTCTGTCATAATATAATAGAGACAGTATATCGACCTGGTCTGTCATAATACAGAAGAGACAGTAGATCTAGCTGGTCTGTCATAATATAATAGACACAGTAGATCTAGCTGGTCTGTTATAATATAATAGAGACAGTATATCTACCTGGTCTGTCATTTTATAATAGAGACAGTATATCTACCTGGTCTGTCATTTTATAATAGAGACAGTAGATCTAGCTGGTCTGTCATAATATAATAGAGACAGTAGATCTAGCTGGTCTGTCATAATATAATAGAGACAGTAGATCTAGCTGGTCTGTCATATTATAATAGAGACAATTGATCTAGCTGGTCTGTCATAATACAATAGCGAGAATAGATCTAGCTGGTCTGTCATTTTATAATGGAGTCGGTATATCTACCTGGTCTCTCATAATATAATAGAGACAGTAGATCTAGCTGGTCTGTCATAATACAATAGAGACAGTAGATCTAGCTGGTCTGTCATAATAAAATAGACAGTATATCTAGCTGGTCTGTCATAATATAATAGACAGTAGATCTAGCTGGTCTGTCATAATATAATAGACACAGTAGATCTAGCTGGTCTGTCATAATATAATAGAGACAGTAGATCTACCTGGTCTGTCATTTTATAATAGAGACAGTAGATCTAGCTGGTCTGTCATATTATAATAGAGACAGTAGATCTAGCTGGTCTGTCATAATATAATAGAGACATTATATCTACCTGGTCTGTCATTTTATAATAGAGACAGTAGATCTAGCTGGTCTGTCATAATATAATAGAGACAGTAGATCTAGCTGGTCTGTCATAAAATAATAGAGACAGTAGATCTACCTGGTCTGTCAAAATATAATAGAGACAGTAGATTTAGTTGGTCTGTCATAATATAATAGAGCCACTAGATCTAGCTGGTCTGTCATAATATAATTGAGACAGTATATCTACCTGGTCTGTCATAATATAATAGAGACAGTATATCGACCTGGTCTGTCATAATATAATAGAGACAGTATATCGACCTGGTCTGTCATAATACAGAAGAGACAGTAGATCGAGCTGGTCTGTCATAATATAATAGACACAGTAGATCTAGCTGGTCTGTCATAATACAATAGAGACAGTAGATTTAGTTGCTCTGTCATACCATAATAGAGACATAGAGACAGTAGATTTAGCTGCTCTGTCATACCATAATAGAGACAGAGAGACAGTAGATTTAGCAGGTCTGTCATAATATAATAGAGACAGTAGATTTAGTTGCTCTGTCATACCACAATAGAGACATAGAGACAGTAGATTTAGCTGCTCTGTCATACCATAATAGAGACAGAGAGACAGTAGATTTAGCTGGTCTGTCATAATATAATAGAGACAGTAGATCTAGCTGGTCTGTCATAGTATAATAGGGACAGTAGATCTAGCTGGTCTGTCATAATGTTATTATAATTGAGACAATAGATCTAGCCGGTCTGTCATAATATAATAGAGACAGTAGATCTAGCCGGTCTGTCATATTATAATAGAGACAGTAGATCTAGCTGGTCTGTCATATTATAATAGAGACAATTGATCTAGCTGGTCTGTCATAATACAATAGCGAGAATAGATCTAGCTGGTCTGTCATTTTATAATGGAGTCGGTATATCTACCTGGTCTCTCATAATATAATAGAGACAGTAGATCGAGCTGGTCTGTCATAATATAATAGACACAGTAGATCTGGCTGGTCTGTCATAATATAATAGAGACAGTAGATCTAGCAGGTCTGTCATAATATAATAGAGATAGTAGATCTAGCTGGTCTGTCATAGTATAATAGGGACAGTAGATCTACCTGGTCTGTCAAAATATAATAGAGACAGTAGATCTAGCTGGTCTGTAATAATATAATAGAGACAGTAGATCTACCTGGTCTGTCAAAATATAATAGAGACAGTAGATTTAGTTGGTCTGTCATAATATAATAGAGACACTAGATCTAGCTGGTCTGTCATAATATAATAGAGATAGTAGATCTAGCTGGTCTGTCATAATATAATAGAGATAGTAGATCTAGCTGGTCTGTCATAATACAATAGAGACAATAGATCTAGCTGGTCTGTCATAATATAATAGAGACAGTAGATCTAGCCGGTCTGTCATATTATAATAGAGACAATAGATCTAGCTGGTCTGTCATATTATAATAGAGACAATTGATCTAGCTGGTCTGTCATAATACAATAGCGAGAATAGATCTAGCTGGTCTGTCATTTTATAATGGAGTCGGTATATCTACCTGGTCTCTCATAATATAATAGAGACAGTAGATCTAGCTGGTCTGTCATAATACAATAGAGACAGTAGATCCAGCTGGTCTGTCATAATAAAATAGACAGTATATCTAGCTGGTCTGTCATAATATAATAGACAGTAGATCTAGCTGGTCTGTCATAATATAATAGACACAGTAGATCTAGCTGGTCTGTCATAATATAATAGAGACAGTAGATCTACCTGGTCTGTCATTTTATAATAGAGACAGTAGATCTAGCTGGTCTGTCATATTATAATAGAGACAGTAGATCTAGCTGGTCTGTCATAATATAATAGAGACATTATATCTACCTGGTCTGTCATTTTATAATAGAGACAGTAGATCTAGCTGGTCTGTCATAATATAATAGAGACAGTAGATCTAGCTGGTCTGTCATAATATAATAGAGACAGTAGATCTACCTGGTCTGTCAAAATATAATAGAGACAGTAGATTTAGTTGGTCTGTCATAATATAATAGAGCCACTAGATCTAGCTGGTCTGTCATAATATAATTGAGACAGTATATCTACCTGGTCTGTCATAATATAATAGAGACAGTATATCGACCTGGTCTGTCATAATATAATAGAGACAGTATATCGACCTGGTCTGTCATAATACAGAAGAGACAGTAGATCTAGCTGGTCTGTCATAATATAATAGACACAGTAGATCTAGCTGGTCTGTTATAATATAATAGAGACAGTAGATCTAGCTGGTCTGTCATAATACAATAGAGACAGTAGATCTAGCTGGTCTGTCATAATACAATAGAGACAGTAGATTTAGCTGCTCTGTCATACCATAATAGAGACATAGAGACAGTAGATTTAGCTGGTCTGTCATAATATAATAGAGACAGTATATCTACCTGGTCTGTCATTTTATAATAGAGACAGTAGATCTAGCTGGTCTGTCATAATATAATAGAGACAGTAGATCTAGCTGGTCTGTCATAATATAATAGAGACAGTATATCTACCTGGTCTGTCATTTTATAATAGAGACAGTAGATCTAGCTGGTCTGTCATAATATAATAGAGACAGTAGATCTAGCTGGTCTGTCATAATATAATAGAGACAGTAGATCTAGCTGGTCTGTCATAGTATAATAGGGACAGTAGATCTACCTGGTCTGTCAAAATATAATAGAGACAGTAGATCTAGCTGGTCTGTCATAATATAATAGAGACAGTAGATCTACCTGGTCTGTCAAAATATAATAGACAGTAGATTTAGTGGTCTGTCATAATATAATAGAGCCACTAGATCTAGCTGGTCTGTCATAATATAATAGAGACAGTATATCGACCTGGTCTGTCATAATATAATAGAGACAGTATATCGACCTGGTCTGTCATAATACAGAAGAGACAGTAGATCTAGCTGGTCTGTCATAATATAATAGACACAGTAGATCTAGCTGGTCTGTTATAATATAATAGAGACAGTAGATCTAGCTGGTCTATCATAATACAATAGAGACAGTAGATCTAGCTGGTCTGTCATAATACAATAGAGACAGTAGATTTAGCTGCTCTGTCATACCATAATAGAGACATAGAGACAGTAGATTTAGCTGCTCTGTCATAATATAATAGAGACAGTATATCTACCTGGTCTGTCATTTTATAATAGAGACAGTAGATCTAGCTGGTCTGTCATAATATAATAGAGACAGTAGATCTAGCTGGTCTGTCATAATATAATAGAGACAGTATATCTACCTGGTCTGTCATTTTATAATAGAGACAGTAGATCTAGCTGGTCTGTCATAATATAATAGAGACAGTAGATCTAGCTGGTCTGTCATAGTATAATAGGGACAGTAGATCTACCTGGTCTGTCATTTTATAATAGAGACAGTAGATCTAGCTGGTCTGTCATAATATAATAGAGGCAGTAGATCTAGCTGGTCTGTCATAATATAATAGAGACAGTAGATCTAGCTGGTCTGTCATAGTATAATAGGGACAGTAGATCTACCTGGTCTGTCATTTTATAATAGAGACAGTAGATCTAGCTGGTCTGTCATATTATAATAGAGACATTATATCTACCTGGTCTGTCATTTTATAATAGAGACAGTAGATCTAGCTGGTCTGTCATAATATAATAGAGACAGTAGATCTAGCTGGTCTGTCAAAATATAATAGAGACAGTAGATTTAGTTGGTCTGTCATAATATAATAGAGCCACTAGATCTAGCTGGTCTGTCATAATATAATTGAGACAGTATATCGACCTGGTCTGTCATAATATAATAGAGACAGTATATCGACCTGGTCTGTCATAATACAGAAGAGACAGTAGATCGAGCTGGTCTGTCATAATATAATAGACACAGTAGATCTAGCTGGTCTGTCATAATACAATAGAGACAGTAGATTTAGTTGCTCTGTCATACCATAATAGAGACATAGAGACAGTAGATTTAGCTGCTCTGTCATACCATAATAGAGACAGAGAGACAGTAGATTTAGCTGGTCTGTCATAATATAATAGAGACAGTAGATTTAGTTGCTCTGTCATACCATAATAGAGACATAGAGACAGTTAATTTAGCAGCTCTGTCATACCATAATAGAGACAGAGAGACAGTAGATCTAGCTGGTCTGTCATAATGTTATTATAATTGAGACAATAGATCTAGCCGGTCTGTCATAATATAATAGAGACAGTAGATCTAGCTGGTCTGTCATATTATAATAGAGACAGTAGATCTAGCTGGTCTGTCATATTATAATAGAGACAATTGATCTAGCTGGTCTGTCATAATACAATAGCGAGAATAGATCTAGCTGGTCTGTCATTTTATAATGGAGTCGGTATATCTACCTGGTCTCTCATAATATAATAGAGACAGTAGATCGAGCTGGTCTGTCATAATACAATAGAGACAGTAGATCTAGCTGGTCTGTCATAATAAAATAGACAGTATATCTAGCTGGTCTGTCATAATATAATAGACAGTAGATCTAGCTGGTCTGTCATAATATAATAGACACAGTAGATCTGGCTGGTCTGTCATAATATAATAGAGACAGTAGATCTAGCAGGTCTGTCATAATATAATAGAGACAGTAGATCTAGCTGGTCTGTCATAATATAATAGAGACAGTAGATCTAGCTGGTCTGTCATAGTATAATAGGACAGTAGATCTACCTGGTCTGTCAAAATATAATAGAGACAGTAGATCTAGCTGGTCTGTCATAATATAATAGAGACAGTAGATCTACCTGGTCTGTCAAAATATAATAGACAGTAGATTTAGTGGTCTGTCATAATATAATAGAGCCACTAGATCTAGCTGGTCTGTCATAATATAATAGAGACAGTATATCGAGCTGGTCTGTCATAATATAATAGAGACAGTATATCTAGCTGGTCTGTCATAATACAGAAGAGACAGTAGATCTAGCTGGTCTGTCATAATATAATAGACACAGTAGATCTAGCTGGTCTGTTATAATATAATAGAGACAGTAGATCTAGCTGGTCTGTCATAATACAATAGAGACAGTAGATCTAGCTGGTCTGTCATAATATAATAGAGACAGTAGATTTAGCTGCTCTGTCATACCATAATAGAGACATAGAGACAGTAGATTTAGCTGGCTCTGTCATAATATAATAGAGACAGTATATCTACCTGGTCTGTCATTTTATAATAGAGACAGTAGATCTAGCTGGTCTGTCATAAAATAATAGAGACAGTAGATCTAGCTGGTCTGTCATAATATAATAGAGACAGTATATCTACCTGGTCTGTCATTTTATAATAGAGACAGTAGATCTAGCTGGTCTGTCATAATATAATAGAGACAGTAGATCTAGCTGGTCTGTCATAGTATAATAGGGACAGTAGATCTACCTGGTCTGTCATTTTATAATAGAGACAGTAGATCTAGCTGGTCTGTCATAATATAATAGAGGCAGTAGATCTAGCTGGTCTGTCATAATATAATAGAGACAGTAGATCTAGCTGGTCTGTCATATTATAATAGAGACATTATATCTACCTGGTCTGTCATTTTATAATAGAGACAGTAGATCTAGCTGGTCTGTCATAATATAATAGAGACAGTAGATCTAGCTGGTCTGTCAAAATATAATAGAGACAGTAGATTTAGTTGGTCTGTCATAATATAATAGAGCCACTAGATCTAGCTGGTCTGTCATAATATAATAGAGACAGTATATCTACCTGGTCTGTCATAATATAATAGAGACAGTATATCGACCTGGTCTGTCATAATATAGAAGAGACAGTAGATCGAGCTGGTCTGTCATAATATAATAGAGACAGTAGATCTAGCTGGTCTGTCATAATACAATAGAGACAGTAGATTTAGTTGCTCTGTCATACCATAATAGAGACATAGAGACAGTAGATTTAGCTGCTCTGTCATCATAATAGAGACATAGAGACAGTAGATTTAGCTGGTCTGTCATAATATAATAGAGACAGTAGATTTAGTTGCTCTGTCATACCATAATAGAGACATAGAGACAGTTAATTTAGCAGCTCTGTCATACCATAATAGAGACAGAGAGACAGTAGATCTAGCTGGTCTGTCATAATGTTATTATAATTGAGACAATAGATCTAGCCTGGTCTGTCATAATATAATAGAGACAGTAGATCTAGCTGGTCTGTCATATTATAATAGAGACAGTAGATCTAGCTGGTCTGTCATATTATAATAGAGACAATAGATCTAGCTGGTCTGTCATAATATAATAGCGAGAATAGATCTAGCTGGTCTGTCATTTTATAATGGAGACAGTATATCTACCTGGTCTGTCATAATATAATAGAGACAGTAGATCGAGCTGGTCTGTCATAATATAATAGAGACAGTAGATCTAGCTGGTCTGTCATAATAAAATAGACAGTATATCTAGCTGGTCTGTCATAATATAATAGACAGTAGATCTAGCTGGTCTGTCATAATATAATAGACACAGTAGATCTGGCTGGTCTGTCAAATTATAATAGAGACAGTAGATCTAGCTGGTCTGTCATAATATAATAGAGACAGTAGATCTAGCTGGTCTGTCATAGTATAATAGGGACAGTAGATCTACCTGGTCTGTCAAAATATAATAGAGACAGTAGATCTAGCTGGTCTGTCATAATATAATAGAGACAGTAGATCTACCTGGTCTGTCAAAATATAATAGAGACAGTAGATTTAGTTGGTCTGTCATAATATAATAGAGACACTAGATCTAGCTGGTCTGTCATAATATAATAGAGATAGTAGATCTAGCTTGTCTGTCATAATATAATAGAGATAGTAGATCTAGCTGGTCTGTCATAATACAATAGAGACAATAGATCTAGCTGGTCTGTCATAATATAATAGAGACAGTAGATCTAGCCGGTCTGTCATATTATAATAGAGACAATAGATCTAGCTGGTCTGTCATATTATAATAGAGACAATTGATCTAGCTGGTCTGTCATAATACAATAGAGACAGTAGATCCAGCTGGTCTGTCATAATAAAATAGACAGTATATCTAGCTGGTCTGTCATAATATAATAGACAGTAGATCTAGCTGGTCTGTCATAATATAATAGACACAGTAGATCTAGCTGGTCTGTCATAATATAATAGAGACAGTAGATCTACCTGGTCTGTCATTTTATAATAGAGACAGTAGATCTAGCTGGTCTGTCATATTATAATAGAGACAGTAGATCTAGCTGGTCTGTCATAATAAAATAGAGACAGTAGATCTAGCTGGTCTGTCATAATATAATAGAGACAGTAGATCTACCTGGTCTGTCAAAATATAATAGAGACAGTAGATTTAGTTGGTCTGTCATAATATAATAGAGCCACTAGATCTAGCTGGTCTGTCATAATATAATTGAGACAGTATATCTACCTGGTCTGTCATAATATAATAGAGACAGTATATCGACCCGGTCTGTCATAATATAATAGACACAGTAGATCTAGCTGGTCTGTTATAATATAATAGAGACAGTAGATCTAGCTGGTCTGTCATAATACAATAGAGACAGTAGATCTAGCTGGTCTGTCATAATACAATAGAGACAGTAGATTTAGCTGCTCTGTCATACCATAATAGAGACATAGAGACAGTAGATTTAGCTGGTCTGTCATAATATAATAGAGACAGTATATCTACCTGGTCTGTCATTTTATAATAGAGACAGTAGATCTAGCTGGTCTGTCATAATATAATAGAGACAGTAGATCTAGCTGGTCTGTCATAATATAATAGAGACAGTATATCTACCTGGTCTGTCATTTTATAATAGAGACAGTAGATCTAGCTGGTCTGTCATAATATAATAGAGACAGTAGATCTAGCTGGTCTGTCATAGTATAATAGGGACAGTAGATCTACCTGGTCTGTCAAAATATAATAGAGACAGTAGATCTAGCTGGTCTGTCATAATATAATAGAGACAGTAGATCTACCTGGTCTGTCAAAATATAATAGACAGTAGATTTAGTGGTCTGTCATAATATAATAGAGCCACTAGATCTAGCTGGTCTGTCATAATATAATAGAGACAGTATATCTACCTGGTCTGTCATAATATAATAGAGACAGTATATCGACCTGGTCTGTCATAATATAATAGAGACAGTATATCGACCTGGTCTGTCATAATACAGAAGAGACAGTAGATCTAGCTGGTCTGTCATAATATAATAGACACAGTAGATCTAGCTGGTCTGTTATAATATAATAGAGACAGTAGATCTAGCTGGTCTGTCATAATACAATAGAGACAGTAGATCTAGCTGGTCTGTCATAATACAATAGAGACAGTAGATTTAGCTGCTCTGTCATACCATAATAGAGACATAGAGACAGTAGATTTAGCTAATCTGTCATAATATAATAGAGACAGTATATCTACCTGGTCTGTCATTTTATAATAGAGACAGTAGATCTAGCTGGTCTGTCATAATATAATAGAGACAGTAGATCTAGCTGGTCTGTCATAATATAATAGAGACAGTATATCTACCTGGTCTGTCATTTTATAATAGAGACAGTAGATCTAGCTGGTCTGTCATAATATAATAGAGACAGTAGATCTAGCTGGTCTGTCATAATATAATAGAGACAGTAGATCTACCTGGTCTGTCAAAATATAATAGAGACAGTAGATCTAGCTGGTCTGTCATAATATAATAGAGACAGTAGATCTACCTGGTCTGTCAAAATATAATAGACAGTAGATTTAGTTGGTCTGTCATAATATAATAGAGCCACTAGATCTAGCTGGTCTGTCATAATATAATAGAGACAGTATATCTACCTGGTCTGTCATAATATAATAGAGACAGTATATCGACCTGGTCTGTCATAATATAATAGAGACAGTATATCGACCTGGTCTGTCATAATACAGAAGAGACAGTAGATCTAGCTGGTCTGTCATAATATAATAGACACAGTAGATCTAGCTGGTTTGTTATAATATAATAGAGACAGTAGATCTAGCTGGTCTGTCATAATACAATAGAGAATGTAGATCTAGCTGGTCTGTCATAATACAATAGAGACAGTAGATTTAGCTGCTCTGTCATACCATAATAGAGACATAGAGACAGTAGATTTAGCTGCTCTGTCATACCATAATAGAGACATAGAGACAGTAGATTTAGCTGGTCTGTCATAATATAATAGAGACAGTATATCTACCTGGTCTGTCATTTTATAATAGAGACAGTAGATCTAGCTGGTCTGTCATAATATAATAGAGACAGTAGATCTAGCTGGTCTGTCATAATATAATAGAGACAGTAGATCTAGCTGGTCTGTCATAGTATAATAGGGACAGTAGATCTACCTGGTCTGTCAAAATATAATAGAGACAGTAGATCTAGCTGGTCTGTCATAATATGATAGAGACATAGAGACAGTAGATTTAGCTGGTCTGTCATAATATAATAGAGACAGTATATCTACCTGGTCTGTCATTTTATAATAGAGACAGTAGATCTAGCTGGTCTGTCATAATATAATAGAGACAGTAGATCTAGCTGGTCTGTCATAATATAATAGAGACAGTAGATCTAGCTGGTCTGTCATAGTATAATAGGGACAGTAGATCTACCTGGTCTGTCAAAATATAATAGAGACAGTAGATCTAGCTGGTCTGTCATAAGATAATAGAGACAGTAGATCTACCTGGTCTGTCAAAATATAATAGAGACAGTAGATCTAGCTGGTCTGTCATATTATAATAGAGACAATAGATCTAGCTGGTCTGTCATATTATAATAGAGACAATTGATCTAGCTGGTCTGTCATGATACAATAGCGAGAATAGATCTAGCTGGTCTGTCATTTTATAATGGAGTCGGTATATCTACCTGGTCTCTCATAATATAATAGAGACAGTAGATCTAGCTGGTCTGTCATAATACAATAGAGACAGTAGATCTAGCTGGTCTGTCATAATAAAATAGACAGTATATCTAGCTGGTCTGTCATAATATAATAGACAGTAGATCTAGCTGGTCTGTCATAATATAATAGACACAGTAGATCTACCTGGTCTGTCATAATATAATAGAGACAGTATATCGACCTGGTCTGTCATAATATAATAGAGACAGTATATCTAGCTGGTCTGTCATAATATAATAGACAGTAGATCTGGCTGGTCTGTCATAATATAATAGACACAGTAGATCTAGCTGGTCTGTTATAATATAATAGAGACAGTAGATCTAGCTGGTCTGTCATAATACAATAGAGACAGTAGATCTAGCTGGTCTGTCATAATACAATAGAGACAGTAGATTTAGCTGCTCTGTCATACCATAATAGAGACGTAGAGACAGTAGATTTAGCTGGTCTGTCATAATATAATAGAGACAGTATATCTACCTGGTCTGTCATTTTATAATAGAGACAGTAGATCTAGCTGGTCTGTCATAATATAATAGAGACAGTAGATCTAGCTGGTCTGTCATAATATAATAGAGACAGTATATCTACCTGGTCTGTCATTTTATAATAGAGACAGTAGATCTAGCTGGTCTGTCATAATATAATAGAGACAGTAGATCTAGCTGGTCTGTCATAATATAATAGAGACAGTAGATCTAGCTGGTCTGTCATAGTATAATAGGGACAGTAGATCTACCTGGTCTTTCAAAATATAACAGAGACAGTAGATCTAGCTGGTCTGTCATAATATAATAGAGACAGTAGATCTACCTGGTCTGTCAAAATATAATAGAGACAGTAGATTTAGTTGGTCTGTCATAATATAATAGAGCCACTAGATCTAGCTGGTCTGTCATAATATAATAGAGACAGTATATCTACCTGGTCTGTCATAATATAATAGAGACAGTATATCGACCTGGTCTGTCATAATATAATAGAGACAGTATATCGACCTGGTCTGTCATAATACAGAAGAGACAGTAGATCTAGCTGGTCTGTCATAATATAATAGACACAGTAGATCTAGCTGGTTTGTTATAATATAATAGAGACAGTAGATCTAGCTGGTCTGTCATAATACAATAGAGACAGTAGATCTAGCTGGTCTGTCATAATACAATAGAGACAGTAGATTTAGCTGCTCTGTCATACCATAATAGAGACATAGAGACAGTAGATTTAGCTGCTCTGTCATACCATAATAGAGACATAGAGACAGTAGATTTAGCTGGTCTGTCATAATATAATAGAGACAGTATATCTACCTGGTCTGTCATTTTATAATAGAGACAGTAGATCTAGCTGGTCTGTCATAATATAATAGAGACAGTAGATCTAGCTGGTCTGTCATAATATAATAGAGACAGTAGATCTAGCTGGTCTGTCATAGTATAATAGGGACAGTAGATCTACCTGGTCTGTCAAAATATAATAGAGACAGTAGATCTAGCTGGTCTGTCATAATATAATAGAGACAGTAGATCTAGCTGGTCTGTCATAATATAATAGAGACAGTAGATCTAGCTGGTCTGTCATAGTATAATAGGGACAGTAGATCTACCTGGTCTGTCAAAATATAATAGAGACAGTAGATCTAGCTGGTCTGTCATAATATAATAGAGACAGTAGATCTACCTGGTCTGTCAAAATATAATAGAGACAGTAGATTTAGTTGGTCTGTCATAATATAATAGAGACACTAGATCTAGCTGGTCTGTCATAATATAATAGGGACAGTAGATCTACCTGGTCTGTCAAAATATAATAGAGACAGTAGATCTAGCTGGTCTGTCATAATATAATAGAGACAGTAGATCTAGCTGGTCTGTCATATTATAATAGAGACAATTGATCTAGCTGGTCTGTCATAATACAATAGCGAGAATAGATCTAGCTGGTCTGTCATAATATAATAGAGACAGTAGATCTAGCTGGTCTGTCATATTATAATAGAGACAGTAGATTTAGCTGGTCTGTCATACCATAATAGAGACATAGAGACAGTAGATTTAGCTGGTCTGTCATAATATAATAGAGACAGTATATCTATCTGGTCTGTCATTTTATAATAGAGACAGTAGATCTAGCTGGTCTGTCATAATATAATAGAGACAGTAGATCTAGCTGGTCTGTCATAATGTCATATTATAATTGAGACAATAGATCTAGCTGGTCTGTCATAATATAATAGAGACAGTAGATCTAGCCGGTCTGTCATATTATAATAGAGACAGTAGATCTAGCTGGTCTGTCATATTATAATAGAGACAATTGATCTAGCTGGTCTGTCATAATACAATAGCGAGAATAGATCTAGCTGGTCTGTCATTTTATAATGGAGTCGGTATATCTACCTGGTCTCTCATAATATAATAGAGACAGTAGATCTAGCTGGTCTGTCATAATACAATAGAGACAGTAGATCTAGCTGGTCTGTCATAATAAAATAGACAGTATATCTAGCTGGTCTGTCATAATATAATAGACAGTAGATCTAGCTGGTCTGTCATAATATAATAGACACAGTAGATCTGGCTGGTCTGTCATAATATAATAGAGACAGTAGATCTACCTGGTCTGTCAAAATATAATAGAGACAGTAGATCTAGCTGGTCTGTCATAATATAATAGAGACAGTAGATCTAGCTGGTCTGTCATAATACAATAGAGACAGTAGATTTAGCTGGTCTGTCATAGCATAATAGAGACATAGAGACAGTATATCTAGCTGGTCTGTCATAGTATAATAGGGACAGTAGATCTAGCTGGTCTGTCATAATGTCATATTATAATTGAGACAATAGATCTAGCTGGTCTGTCATAATATAATAGAGACAGTAGATCTAGCCGGTCTGTCATATTATAATAGAGACAGTAGATCTAGCTGGTCTGTCATAATATAATAGACACAGTAGATCTGGCTGGTCTGTCATAATATAATAGAGACAGTATATCTACCTGGTCTGTCATTTTATAATAGAGACAGTAGATCTAGCTGGTCTGTCATAATATAATAGAGACAGTAGATCTAGCTGGTCTGTCATAATATAATAGAGACAGTAGATCTAGCTGGTCTGTCATAGTATAATAGGGACAGTAGATCTACCTGGTCTGTCAAAATATAATAGAGACAGTAGATCTAGCTGGTCTGTCATAATATAATAGAGACAGTAGATCTACCTGGTCTGTCAAAATGTAATAGAGACAGTAGATTTAGTTGGACTGTCATAATATAATAGAGACACTAGATCTAGCTGGTCTGTCATAGTATAATAGGACAGTAGATCTACCTGGTCTGTCAAAATATAATAGAGACAGTAGATCTAGCTGGTCTGTCATAATATAATAGAGACAGTAGATCTAGCTGGTCTGTCATATTATAATAGAGACAATTGATCTAGCTGGTCTGTCATAATACAATAGCGAGAATAGATCAAGCTGGTCTGTCATTTTATAATGGAGTCTGTATATCTACCTGGTCTCTCATAATATAATAGAGACAGTAGATCTAGCTGGTCTGTCATAATACAATAGAGACAGTAGATCTAGCTGGTCTGTCATAATACAATAGAGACAGTAGATTTAGCTGGTCTGTCATACCATAATAGAGACATAGAGACAGTAGATTTAGCTGGTGTGTCATAATATAATAGAGACAGTATATCTATCTGGTCTGTCATTTTATAATAGAGACAGTAGATCTAGCTGGTCTGTCATAATATAATAGAGACAGTAGATCTAGCTGGTCTAGTATAATAGGGACAGTATAATAGTATAATAGGGACAGTAGATCTAGCTGGTCTGTCATAATGTCATATTATAATTGAGACAATAGATCTAGCTGGTCTGTCATAATATAATAGAGACAGTAGATCTAGCCGGTCTGTCATATTATAATAGAGACAGTAGATCTAGCTGGTCTGTCATATTATAATAGAGACAATTGATCTAGCTGGTCTGTCATAATACAATAGCGAGAATAGATCTAGCTGGTCTGTCATTTTATAATGGAGTCGGTATATCTACCTGGTCTCTCATAATATAATAGAGACAGTAGATCTAGCTGGTCTGTCATAATACAATAGAGACAGTAGATCTAGCTGGTCTGTCATAATAAAATAGACAGTATATCTAGCTGGTCTGTCATAATATAATAGACAGTAGATCTAGCTGGTCTGTCATAATATAATAGACACAGTAGATCTGGCTGGTCTGTCATAATATAATAGAGACAGTAGATCTACCTGGTCTGTCAAAATATAATAGAGACAGTAGATCTAGCTGGTCTGTCATAATATAATAGAGACAGTAGATCTAGCTGGTCTGTCATAATATAATAGAGACAGTAGATCTAGCTGGTCTGTCATAATATAATAGAGACAGTAGATCTAGCTGGTCTGTCATAGTATAATAGGACAGTAGATCTACCTGGTCTGTCAAAATATAATAGAGACAGTAGATCTAGCTGGTCTGTCATAATATAATAGAGACAGTAGATCTACCTGGTCTGTCAAAATGTAATAGAGACAGTAGATTTAGTTGGTCTGTCATAATATAATAGAGACACTAGATCTAGCTGGTCTGTCATAGTATAATAGGGACAGTAGATCTAGCTGGTCTGTCATAGTATAATAGGGACAGTAGATCTACCTGGTCTGTCAAAATATAATAGAGACAGTAGATCTAGCTGGTCTGTCATAATATAATAGAGACAGTAGATCTAGCTGGTCTGTCATATTATAATAGAGACAATTGATCTAGCTGGTCTGTCATAATACAATAGCGAGAATAGATCTAGCTGGTCTGTCATTTTATAATGGAGTCTGTATATCTACCTGGTCTCTCATAATATAATAGAGACAGTAGATCTAGCTGGTCTGTCATAATACAATAGAGACAGTAGATCTAGCTGGTCTGTCATAATACAATAGAGACAGTAGATTTAGCTGGTCTGTCATAGCATAATAGAGACATAGAGACAGTATATCTAGCTGGTCTGTCATAGTATAATAGGGACAGTAGATCTAGCTGGTCTGTCATAATGTCATATTATAATTGAGACAATAGATCTAGCTGGTCTGTCATAATATAATAGAGACAGTAGATCTAGCCGGTCTGTCATATTATAATAGAGACAGTAGATCTAGCTGGTCTGTCATAATATAATAGACACAGTAGATCTGGCTGGTCTGTCATAATATAATAGAGACAGTATATCTACCTGGTCTGTCATTTTATAATAGAGACAGTAGATCTAGCTCGTCTGTCATAATATAATAGAGACAGTAGATCTAGCTGGTCTGTCATAATATAATAGAGACAGTAGATCTAGCTGGTCTGTCATAGTATAATAGGGACAGTAGATCTACCTGGTCTGTCAAAATATAATAGAGACAGTAGATCTAGCTGGTCTGTCATAATATAATAGAGACAGTAGATCTACCTGGTCTGTCAAAATGTAATAGAGACAGTAGATTTAGTTGGTCTGTCATAATATAATAGAGACACTAGATCTAGCTGGTCTGTCATAGTATAATAGGGACAGTAGATCTACCTGGTCTGTCAAAATATAATAGAGACAGTAGATCTAGCTGGTCTGTCATAATATAATAGAGACAGTAGATTTAGCTGCTCTGTCATACCATAATAGAGACATAGAGACAGTAGATTTAGCTGGTCTGTCATAATATAATAGAGACAGTATATCTACCTGGTCTGTCATTTTATAATAGAGACAGTAGATCTAGCTGGTCTGTCATAATATAATAGAGACAGTAGATCTAGCTGGTCTGTCATAATATAATAGAGACAGTACATCTAGCTGGTCTGTCATAGTATAATAGGGACAGTATATCTACCTGGTCTGTCAAAATATAATAGAGACAGTAGATCTAGCTGGTCTGTCATAATATGATAGAGACATAGAGACAGTAGATTTAGCTGGTCTGTCATAATATAATAGAGACAGTATATCTACCTGGTCTGTAATTTTATAATAGAGACAGTAGATCTAGCTGGTCTGTCATAATATAATAGAGACAGTAGATCTAGCTGGTCTGTCATAATATAATAGAGACAGTAGATCTAGCTGGTCTCTCATAGTATAATAGGGACAGTAGATCTACCTGGTCTGTCAAAATATAATAGAGACAGTAGATCTAGCTGGTCTGTCATGAGATAATAGAGACAGTAGATCTACCTGGTCTGTCAAAATATAATAGAGACAGTAGATCTAGCTGGTCTGTCATATTATAATAGAGACAATAGATCTAGCTGGTCTGTCATATTATAATAGAGACAATTGATCTAGCTGGTCTGTCATGATACAATAGCGAGAATAGATCTAGCTGGTCTGTCATTTTATAATGGAGTCGGTATATCTACCTGGTCTCTCATAATATAATAGAGACAGTAGATCTAGCTGGTCTGTCATAATACAATAGAGATAGTAGATCTAGCTGGTCTGTCATAATAAAATAGACAGTATATCTAGCTGGTCTGTCATAATATAATAGACAGTAGATCTAGCTGGTCTGTCATAATATAATAGACACAGTAGATCTACCTGGTCTGTCATAATATAATAGAGACAGTATATCGACCTGGTCTGTCATAATATAATAGAGACAGTATATCTAGCTGGTCTGTCATAATATAATAGACAGTAGATCTGGCTGGTCTGTCATAATATAATAGAGACAGTAGATCTAGCTGGTCTGTTATAATATAATAGAGACAGTAGATCTAGCTGGTCTGTCATAATACAATAGAGACAGTAGATCTAGCTGGTCTGTCATAATACAATAGAGACAGTAGATTTAGCTGCTCTGTCATACCATAATAGAGACGTAGAGACAGTAGATTTAGCTGGTCTGTCATAATATAATAGAGACAGTATATCTACCTGGTCTGTCATTTTATAATAGAGACAGTAGATCTAGCTGGTCTGTCATAATATAATAGAGACAGTAGATCTAGCTGGTCTGTCATAATATAATAGAGACAGTATATCTACCTGGTCTGTCATTTTATAATAGAGACAGTAGATCTAGCTGGTCTGTCATAATATAATAGAGACAGTAGATCTAGCTGGTCTGTCATAATATAATAGAGACAGTAGATCTAGCTGGTCTGTCATAGTATAATAGGGACAGTAGATCTACCTGGTCTTTCAAAATATAACAGAGACAGTAGATCTAGCTGGTCTGTCATAATATAATAGAGACAGTAGATCTACCTGGTCTGTCAAAATATAATAGAGACAGTAGATTTAGTTGGTCTGTCATAATATAATAGAGCCACTAGATCTAGCTGGTCTGTCATAATATAATAGAGACAGTATATCTACCTGGTCTGTCATAATATAATAGAGACAGTATATCGACCTGGTCTGTCATAATATAATAGAGACAGTATATCGACCTGGTCTGTCATAATACAGAAGAGACAGTAGATCTAGCTGGTCTGTCATAATATAATAAACACAGTAGATCTAGCTGGTTTGTTATAATATAATAAAGACAGTAGATCTAGCTGGTCTGTCATAATACAATAGAGACAGTAGATCTAGCTGGTCTGTCATAATACAATAGAGACAGTAGATCTAGCTGGTCTGTCATAATACAATAGAGACAGTAGATTTAGCTGCTCTGTCATACCATAATAGAGACATAGAGACAGTAGATTTAGCTGCTCTGTCATACCATAATAGAGACATAGAGACAGTAGATTTAGCTGGTCTGTCATAATATAATAGAGACAGTATATCTACCTGGTCTGTCATTTTATAATAGAGACAGTAGATCTAGCTGGTCTGTCATATTATAATAGAGACAATAGATCTAGCTGGTC
The DNA here is from genome assembly GCF_023373465.1 of Oncorhynchus keta. Lineage (NCBI taxonomy): Eukaryota > Metazoa > Chordata > Actinopteri > Salmoniformes > Salmonidae > Oncorhynchus > Oncorhynchus keta. The sequence goes on from NW_026290008.1 coordinate 48,270, forward strand.
TGTCATATTATAATAGAGACAATTGATCTAGCTGGTCTGTCATGATACAATAGCGAGAATAGATCTAGCTGGTCTGTCATTTTATAATGGAGTCGGTATATCTACCTGGTCTCTCATAATATAATAGAGACAGTAGATCTAGCTGGTCTGTCATAATACAATAGAGACAGTAGATCTAGCTGGTCTGTCATAATAAAATAGACAGTATATCTAGCTGGTCTGTCATAATATAATAGACAGTAGATCTAGCTGGTCTGTCATAATATAATAGACACAGTAGATCTACCTGGTCTGTCATAATATAATAGAGACAGTATATCGACCTGGTCTGTCATAATATAATAGAGACAGTATATCTAGCTGGTCTGTCATAATATAATAGACAGTAGATCTGGCTGGTCTGTCATAATATAATAGAGACAGTAGATCTAGCTGGTCTGTTATAATATAATAGAGACAGTAGATCTAGCTGGTCTGTCATAATACAATAGAGACAGTAGATCTAGCTGGTCTGTCATAATACAATAGAGACAGTAGATTTAGCTGCTCTGTCATACCATAATAGAGACGTAGAGACAGTAGATTTAGCTGGTCTGTCATAATATAATAGAGACAGTATATCTACCTGGTCTGTCATTTTATAATAGAGACAGTAGATCTAGCTGGTCTGTCATAATATAATAGAGACAGTAGATCTAGCTGGTCTGTCATAATATAATAGAGACAGTATATCTACCTGGTCTGTCATTTTATAATAGAGACAGTAGATCTAGCTGGTCTGTCATAATATAATAGAGACAGTAGATCTAGCTGGTCTGTCATAATATAATAGAGACAGTAGATCTAGCTGGTCTGTCATAGTATAATAGGGACAGTAGATCTACCTGGTCTTTCAAAATATAACAGAGACAGTAGATCTAGCTGGTCTGTCATAATATAATAGAGACAGTAGATCTACCTGGTCTGTCAAAATATAATAGAGACAGTAGATTTAGTTGGTCTGTCATAATATAATAGAGCCACTAGATCTAGCTGGTCTGTCATAATATAATAGAGACAGTATATCTACCTGGTCTGTCATATAATATAATAGAGACAGTATATCGACCTGGTCTGTCATAATATAATAGAGACAGTATATCGACCTGGTCTGTCATAATACAGAAGAGACAGTAGATCTAGCTGGTCTGTCATAATATAATAGACACAGTAGATCTAGCTGGTTTGTTATAATATAATAAAGACAGTAGATCTAGCTGGTCTGTCATAATACAATAGAGACAGTAGATCTAGCTGGTCTGTCATAATACAATAGAGACAGTAGATCTAGCTGGTCTGTCATAATACAATAGAGACAGTAGATTTAGCTGCTCTGTCATACCATAATAGAGACATAGAGACAGTAGATTTAGCTGCTCTGTCATACCATAATAGAGACATAGAGACAGTAGATTTAGCTGGTCTGTCATAATATAATAGAGACAGTATATCTACCTGGTCTGTCATTTTATAATAGAGACAGTAGATCTAGCTGGTCTGTCATAATATAATAGAGACAGTAGATCTAGCTGGTCTGTCATAATATAATAGAGACAGTAGATCTAGCTGGTCTGTCATAATATAATAGAGACAGTAGATCTAGCTGGTCTGTCATAATATAATAGAGACAGTAGATCTAGCTGGTCTGTCATAGTATAATAGGGACAGTAGATCTACCTGGTCTGTCAAAATATAATAGAGACAGTAGATCTAGCTGGTCTGTCATAATATAATAGAGACAGTAGATCTACCTGGTCTGTCAAAATATAATAGAGACAGTAGATTTAGTTGGTCTGTCATAATATAATAGAGACACTAGATCTAGCTGGTCTGTCATAGTATAATAGGGACAGTAGATCTACCTGGTCTGTCAAAATATAATAGAGACAGTAGATCTAGCTGGTCTGTCATAATATAATAGAGACAGTAGATCTAGCTGGTCTGTCATATTATAATAGAGACAATTGATCTAGCTGGTCTGTCATAATACAATAGCGAGAATAGATCTAGCTGGTCTGTCATAATATAATAGAGACAGTAGATCTAGCTGGTCTGTCATATTATAATAGAGACAGTAGATTTAGCTGGTCTGTCATACCATAATAGAGACATAGAGACAGTAGATTTAGCTGGTCTGTCATAATATAATAGAGACAGTATATCTATCTGGTCTGTCATTTTATAATAGAGACAGTAGATCTAGCTGGTCTGTCATAATATAATAGAGACAGTAGATCTAGCTGGTCTGTCATAATGTCATATTATATTGAGACAATAGATCTAGCTGGTCTGTCATAATATAATAGAGACAGTAGATCTAGCCGGTCTGTCATATTATAATAGAGACAGTAGATCTAGCTGGTCTGTCATATTATAATAGAGACAATTGATCTAGCTGGTCTGTCATAATACAATAGCGAGAATAGATCTAGCTGGTCTGTCATTTTATAATGGAGTCGGTATATCTACCTGGTCTCTCATAATATAATAGAGACAGTAGATCTAGCTGGTCTGTCATAATACAATAGAGACAGTTTTCTAGCTGGTCTGTCATAATAAAATAGACAGTATATCTAGCTGGTCTGTCATAATATAATAGACAGTAGATCTAGCTGGTCTGTCATAATATAATAGACACAGTAGATCTGGCTGGTCTGTCATAATATAATAGAGACAGTAGATCTACCTGGTCTGTCAAAATATAATAGAGACAGTAGATCTAGCTGGTCTGTCATAATATAATAGAGACAGTAGATCTAGCTGGTCTGTCATAATACAATAGAGACAGTAGATTTAGCTGGTCTGTCATAGCATAATAGAGACATAGAGACAGTATATCTAGCTGGTCTGTCATAGTATAATAGGGACAGTATATCTAGCTGGTCTGTCATAATGTCATATTATAATGAGACAATAGATCTAGCTGGTCTGTCATAATATAATAGAGACAGTAGATCTAGCCGGTCTGTCATATTATAATAGAGACAGTAGATCTAGCTGGTCTGTCATAATATAATAGACACAGTAGATCTGGCTGGTCTGTCATAATATAATAGAGACAGTATATCTACCTGGTCTGTCATTTTATAATAGAGACAGTAGATCTAGCTGGTCTGTCATAATATAATAGAGACAGTAGATCTAGCTGGTCTGTCATAATATAATAGAGACAGTAGATCTAGCTGGTCTGTCATAATATAATAGGACAGTAGATCTACCTGGTCTGTCAAAATATAATAGAGACAGTAGATCTAGCTGGTCTGTCATAATATAATAGAGACAGTAGATCTACCTGGTCTGTCAAAATGTAATAGAGACAGTAGATTTAGTTGGACTGTCATAATATAATAGAGACACTAGATCTAGCTGGTCTGTCATAGTATAATAGGGACAGTAGATCTACCTGGTCTGTCAAAATATAATAGAGACAGTAGATCTAGCTGGTCTGTCATAATATAATAGAGACAGTAGATCTAGCTGGTCTGTCATATTATAATAGAGACAATTGATCTAGCTGGTCTGTCATAATACAATAGCGAGAATAGATCTAGCTGGTCTGTCATTTTATAATGGAGTCTGTATATCTACCTGGTCTCTCATAATATAATAGAGACAGTAGATCTAGCTGGTCTGTCATAATACAATAGAGACAGTAGATCTAGCTGGTCTGTCATAATACAATAGAGACAGTAGATTTAGCTGGTCTGTCATACCATAATAGAGACATAGAGACAGTAGATTTAGCTGGTCTGTCATAATATAATAGAGACAGTATATCTATCTGGTCTGTCATTTTATAATAGAGACAGTAGATCTAGCTGGTCTGTCATAATATAATAGAGACAGTAGATCTAGCTGGTCTAGTATAATAGGGACAGTATAATAGTATAATAGGGACAGTAGATCTAGCTGGTCTGTCATAATGTCATATTATAATTGAGACAATAGATCTAGCTGGTCTGTCATAATATAATAGAGACAGTAGATCTAGCCTGGTCTGTCATATTATAATAGAGACAGTAGATCTAGCTGGTCTGTCATCATATTATAATAGAGACAATTGATCTAGCTGGTCTGTCATAATACAATAGCGAGACAGTAGATCTAGCTGGTCTGTCATTTTATAATATAATAGAGACAGTAGATCTAGCTGGTCTGTCATAATACAATAGAGACAGTAGATCTAGCTGGTCTGTCATAATACAATAGAGACAGTAGATCTAGCTGGTCTGTCATAATAAAATAGACAGTATATCTAGCTGGTCTGTCATAATATAATAGACAGTAGATCTAGCTGGTCTGTCATAATATAATAGACACAGTAGATCTGGCTGGTCTGTCATAATATAATAGAGACAGTAGATCTAGCTGGTCTGTCATAATATAATAGAGACAGTAGATCTAGCTGGTCTGTCATAATATAATAGAGACAGTAGATCTAGCTGGTCTGTCATAATATAATAGGGACAGTAGATCTACCTGGTCTGTCAAAATATAATAGAGACAGTAGATCTAGCTGGTCTGTCATAATATAATAGAGACAGTAGATCTAGCTGGTCTGTCATAATATAATAGAGACAGTAGATCTAGCTGGTCTGTCATAATATAATAGAGACAGTAGATCTACCTGGTCTGTCAAAATATAATAGAGACAGTAGATCTAGCTGGTCTGTCATAATATAATAGAGACAGTAGATCTACCTGGTCTGTCAAAATATAATAGAGACAGTAGATTTAGTTGGTCTGTCATAATATAATAGAGACACTAGATCTAGCTGGTCTGTCATAGTATAATAGACACAGTAGATCTAGCTGGTCTGTCATAATATAATAGAGACAGTAGATCTAGCTGGTCTGTCATACCATAATAATAGAGACAGTAGATCTAGCTGGTCTGTCATATTATAATAGAGACAATATATCTACCTGGTCTGTCATAATATAATAGAGACAGTAGATCTAGCTGGTCTGTCATAATATAATAGAGACAGTAGATCTAGCTGGTCTGTCATATTATAATAGAGACAGTAGATTTAGCTGGTCTGTCATACCATAATAGAGACATAGAGACAGTAGATTTAGCTGGTCTGTCATAATATAATAGAGACAGTATATCTAGCTGGTCTGTCATTTTATAATAGAGACAGTAGATCTAGCTGGTCTGTCATAATATAATAGAGACAGTAGATCTAGCTGGTCTGTCATAATGTCATATTATAAGAGACAGTAGATCTAGCTGGTCTGTCATAATACAATAGCGAGAATAGATCTAGCTGGTCTGTCATATTATAATAGAGACAGTAGATCTAGCTGGTCTGTCATATTATAATAGAGACAGTAGCTCTAGCTGGTCTGTCATAATACAATAGCGAGAATAGATCTAGCTGGTCTGTCATTTTATAATGGAGACAGTAGATCTACCTGGTCTGTCAAAATATAATAGAGACAGTAGATTTAGTTGGCCTCTCATAATATAATAGAGACAGTAGATCTAGCTGGTCTGTCATAGTATAATAGGGACAGTAGATCTAGCTGGTCTGTCATAATGTCATACAATAGAGACAGTAGATCTAGCTGGTCTGTCATAGTATAATAGGGACAGTAGATCTAGCTGGTCTGTCATATTATAATAGAGACAGTAGATCTAGCTGGTCTGTCATAATATAATAGACACAGTAGATCTGGCTGGTCTGTCATAATATAATAGAGACAGTATATCTACCTGGTCTGTCATTTTATAATAGAGACAGTAGATCTAGCTGGTCTGTCATATTATAATAGAGACAGTAGATCTAGCTGGTCTGTCATAATATAATAGACACAGTAGATCTAGCTGGTCTGTCATAGTATAATAGAGACAGTAGATCTACCTGGTCTGTCAAAATATAATAGAGACAGTAGATCTAGCTGGTCTGTCATAATATAATAGAGACAGTAGATCTAGCTGGTCTGTCAAAATATAATAGAGACAGTAGATTTAGTTGGTCTGTCATAATATAATAGAGAATAGATCTAGCTGGTCTGTCATTTTATAATGGAGTCTGTATATCTACCTGGTCTCTCATAATATAATAGAGACAGTAGATCTAGCTGGTCTGTCATAATACAATAGAGACAGTAGATCTAGCTGGTCTGTCATAATACAATAGAGACAGTAGATTTAGCTGGTCTGTCATACCATAATAGAGACATAGAGACAGTAGATTTAGCTGGTGTGTCATAATATAATAGAGACAGTATATCTATCTGGTCTGTCATTTTATAATAGAGACAGTAGATCTAGCTGGTCTGTCATAATATAATAGAGACAGTAGATCTAGCTGGTCTAGTATAATAGGACAGTATAATAGTATAATAGGACAGTAGATCTAGCTGGTCTGTCATAATGTCATATTATAATGAGACAATAGATCTAGCTGGTCTGTCATAATATAATAGAGACAGTAGATCTAGCCGGTCTGTCATATTATAATAGAGACAGTAGATCTAGCTGGTCTGTCATATTATAATAGAGACAATTGATCTAGCTGGTCTGTCATAATACAATAGCGAGAATAGATCTAGCTGGTCTGTCATTTTATAATGGAGTCGGTATATCTACCTGGTCTCTCATAATATAATAGAGACAGTAGATCTAGCTGGTCTGTCATAATACAATAGAGACAGTAGATCTAGCTGGTCTGTCATAATAAAATAGACAGTATATCTAGCTGGTCTGTCATAATATAATAGACAGTAGATCTAGCTGGTCTGTCATAATATAATAGACACAGTAGATCTGGCTGGTCTGTCATAATATAATAGAGACAGTAGATCTACCTGGTCTGTCAAAATATAATAGAGACAGTAGATCTAGCTGGTCTGTCATAATATAATAGAGACAGTAGATCTAGCTGGTCTGTCATAATATAATAGAGACAGTAGATCTAGCTGGTCTGTCATAATATAATAGAGACAGTAGATCTAGCTGGTCTGTCATAGTATAATAGGGACAGTAGATCTACCTGGTCTGTCAAAATATAATAGAGACAGTAGATCTAGCTGGTCTGTCATAATATAATAGAGACAGTAGATCTACCTGGTCTGTCAAAATAATAGAGACAGTAGATTTAGCTGGTCTGTCATAATATAATAGAGACACTAGATCTAGCTGGTCTGTCATATGTCATATAATAGGGACAGTAGATCTAGCTGGTCTGTCATAGTATAATAGAGACAGTAGATCTACCTGGTCTGTCAAAATATAATAGAGACAGTAGATCTAGCTGGTCTGTCATAATATAATAGAGACAGTAGATCTAGCTGGTCTGTCATAATATAATAGAGACAATTGATCTAGCTGGTCTGTCATAATACAATAGCGAGAATAGATCTAGCTGGTCTGTCATTTTATAATGGAGACAGTATATCTACCTGGTCTGTCATAATATAATAGAGACAGTAGATCTAGCTGGTCTGTCATAATACAATAGAGACAGTAGATCTAGCTGGTCTGTCATAATACAATAGAGACAGTAGATTTAGCTGGTCTGTCATAGCATAATAGAGACATAGAGACAGTATATCTAGCTGGTCTGTCATAGTATAATAGAGACAGTAGATCTAGCTGGTCTGTCATAATCATATTATAATTGAGACAATAGATCTAGCTGGTCTGTCATAATATAATAGAGACAGTAGATCTAGCCGGTCTGTCATAATATAATAGAGACAGTAGATCTAGCTGGTCTGTCATAATATAATAGACACAGTAGATCTGGCTGGTCTGTCATAATATAATAGAGACAGTATATCTACCTGGTCTGTCATTTTATAATAGAGACAGTAGATCTAGCTGGTCTGTCATAATATAATAGAGACAGTAGATCTAGCTGGTCTGTCATAATATAATAGAGACAGTAGATCTAGCTGGTCTGTCATAGTATAATAGGGACAGTAGATCTACCTGGTCTGTCAAAATATAATAGAGACAGTAGATCTAGCTGGTCTGTCATAATATAATAGAGACAGTAGATCTACCTGGTCTGTCAAAATGTAATAGAGACAGTAGATTTAGTTGGTCTGTCATAATATAATAGAGACACTAGATCTAGCTGGTCTGTCATAGTATAATAGGACAGTAGATCTACCTGGTCTGTCAAAATATAATAGAGACAGTAGATCTAGCTGGTCTGTCATAATATAATAGAGACAGTAGATCTAGCTGGTCTGTCATATTATAATAGAGACAATTGATCTAGCTGGTCTGTCATAATACAATAGCGAGAATAGATCTAGCTGGTCTGTCATTTTATAATGGAGTCTGTATATCTACCTGGTCTCTCATAATATAATAGAGACAGTAGATCTAGCTGGTCTGTCATAATACAATAGAGACAGTAGATCTAGCTGGTCTGTCATAATACAATAGAGACAGTAGATTTAGCTGGTCTGTCATACCATAATAGAGACATAGAGACAGTAGATTTAGCTGGTCTGTCATAATATAATAGAGACAGTATATCTATCTGGTCTGTCATTTTATAATAGAGACAGTAGATCTAGCTGGTCTGTCATAATATAATAGAGACAGTAGATCTAGCTGGTCTAGTATAATAGGGACAGTATAACAGTATTATAGGGACAGTAGATCTAGCTGGTCTGTCATAATGTCATATTATAATTGAGACAATAGATCTAGCTGGTCTGTCATAATATAATAGAGAGAGTAGATCTAGCCGGTCTGTCATATTATAATAGAGACAGTAGATCTAGCTGGTCTGTCATATTATAATAGAGACAATTGATCTAGCTGGTCTGTCATAATACAATAGCGAGAATAGATCTAGCTGGTCTGTCATTTTATAATGGAGTCGGTATATCTACCTGGTCTCTCATAATATAATAGAGACAGTAGATCTAGCTGGTCTGTCATAATACAATAGAGACAGTAGATCTAGCTGGTCTGTCATAATAAAATAGACAGTATATCTAGCTGGTCTGTCATAATATAATAGACAGTAGATCTAGCTGGTCTGTCATAATATAATAGACACAGTAGATCTGGCTGGTCTGTCATAATATAATAGAGACAATAGATCTAGCTGGTCTGTCATAATATAATAGAGATAGTAGATCTAGCTGGTCTGTCATAATACAATAGAGACAGTAGATCTAGCTGGTCTGTCATAATATAATAGAGACAGTAGATCTAGCTGGTCTGTCATAATATAATAGAGACAGTAGATCTAGCTGGTCTGTCATAGTATAATAGGGACAGTAGATCTACCTGGTCTGTCAAAATATAATAGAGACAGTAGATCTAGCTGGTCTGTCATAATATAATAGAGACAGTAGATCTACCTGGTCTGTCAAAATGTAATAGAGACAGTAGATTTAGTTGGTCTGTCATAATATAATAGAGACACTAGATCTAGCTGGTCTGTCATAGTATAATAGGGACAGTAGATCTAGCTGGTCTGTCATAGTATAATAGGGACAGTAGATCTACCTGGTCTGTCAAAATATAATAGAGACAGTAGATCTAGCTGGTCTGTCATAATATAATAGAGACAGTAGATCTAGCTGGTCTGTCATATTATAATAGAGACAATTGATCTAGCTGGTCTGTCATAATACAATAGCGAGAATAGATCTAGCTGGTCTGTCATTTTATAATGGAGTCTGTATATCTACCTGGTCTCTCATAATATAATAGAGACAGTAGATCTAGCTGGTCTGTCATAATACAATAGAGACAGTAGATCTAGCTGGTCTGTCATAATACAATAGAGACAGTAGATTTAGCTGGTCTGTCATACCATAATAGAGACATAGAGACAGTAGATTTAGCTGGTCTGTCATAATATAATAGAGACAGTATATCTATCTGGTCTGTCATTTTATAATAGAGACAGTAGATCTAGCTGGTCTGTCATAATATAATAGAGACAGTAGATCTAGCTGGTCTAGTATAATAGGGACAGTATAATAGTATAATAGGGACAGTAGATCTAGCTGGTCTGTCATAATGTCATATTATAATTGAGACAATAGATCTAGCTGGTCTGTCATAATATAATAGAGACAGTAGATCTAGCCGGTCTGTCATATTATAATAGAGACAGTAGATCTAGCTGGTCTGTCATATTATAATAGAGACAATTGATCTAGCTGGTCTGTCATAATACAATAGCGAGAATAGATCTAGCTGGTCTGTCATTTTATAATGGAGTCGGTATATCTACCTGGTCTCTCATAATATAATAGAGACAGTAGATCTAGCTGGTCTGTCATAATACAATAGAGACAGTAGATCTAGCTGGTCTGTCATAATAAAATAGACAGTATATCTAGCTGGTCTGTCATAAGATAATAGACAGTAGATCTAGCTGGTCTGTCATAATATAATAGACACAGTAGATCTGGCTGGTCTGTCATAATATAATAGAGACAGTAGATCTACCTGGTCTGTCAAAATATAATAGAGACAGTAGATCTAGCTGGTCTGTCATAATATAATAGAGACAGTAGATCTAGCTGGTCTGTCATAATACAATAGAGACAGTAGATTTAGCTGGTCTGTCATAGCATAATAGAGACATAGAGACAGTAGATCTAGCTGGTCTGTCATAGTATAATAGGGACAGTAGATCTAGCTGGTCTGTCATAATGTCATATTATAATTGAGACAATAGATCTAGCTGGTCTGTCATAATATAATAGAGACAGTAGATCTAGCCGGTCTGTCATATTATAATAGAGACAGTAGATCTAGCTGGTCTGTCATATTATAATAGCGATAATAGATATAGCTGGTCTGTCATTTTATAATGGAGTCGGTATATCTACCTGGTCTCTCATAATATAGTAGAGACAGTAGATCTAGCTGGTCTGTCATAATAAAATAGACAGTATATCTAGCTGGTCTGTCATAATATAATAGACAGTAGATCTAGCTGGTCTGTCATAATATAATAGACACAGTAGATCTGGCTGGTCTGTCATAATATAATAGAGACAGTAGATCTACCTGGTCTGTCAAAATATAATAGAGACAGTAGATTTAGTTGGTCTGTCATACCATAATAGAGACATAGAGACACTAGATCTAGCTGGTCTGTCATAATATAATAGAGATAGTAGATCGAGCTGGTCTGTCATAATACAATAGAGACAGTAGATCTAGCTGGTCTGTCATAATGTCATATTATAATAGAGACAATAGATCTAGCTGCTCTGTCATAATATAATAGAGACAGTAGATCTAGCTGGTCTGTCATAGTATAATAGGGACAGTAGATCTACCTGGTCTGTCAAAATATAATAGAGACAGTAGATCTAGCTGGTCTGTCATAATATAATAGAGACAGTAGATCTACCTGGTCTATCAAAATATAATAGAGACAGTAGATTTAGTTGGTCTGTCATAATATAATAGAGACACTAGATCTAGCTGGTCTGTCATAATATAATAGAGATAGTAGATCTACCTGGTCTGTCATTTTATAATAGAGACAGTAGATCTAGCTGGTCTGTCATAATGTCATATTATAATAGAGACAGTAGATTTAGTTGGTCTGTCATAATATAATAGAGACACTAGATCTAGCTGGTCTGTCATAATACAATAGCGAGAATAGATCTAGCTGGTCTGTCATTTTATAATGGAGTTGGTATATCTACCTGGTCTCTCATAATATAATAGAGACAGTAGATCTAGCTGGTCTGTCATAATAAAATAGACAGTATATCTAGCTGGTCTGTCATAATATAATAGACACAGTAGATCTAGCTGGTCTGTCATAATATAATAGAGACAGTATATCTACCTGGTCTGTCATAATATAATAGAGACAGTAAATCGACCTGGTCTGTCATAATACAGAAGAGACAGTAGCTGGTCTGTCATAATATAATAGACACAGTAGATCTAGCTGGTCTGTTATAACATAATAGAGACAGTAGATCTAGCTGGTCTGTCATAATACAATAGAGACAGTAGATCTAGTTGGTCTGTCATAATACAATAGAGACAGTAGATTTAGCTGCTCTGTCATACCATAATAGAGACATAGAGACAGTAGATTTAGCTGGTCTGTCATAATATAATAGACACAGTAGATCTAGCTGGTCTGTTATAATATAATAGAGACAGTAGATCTAGCTGGTCTGTCATATTACAATAGAGACAGTAGATCTAGCTGGTCTGTCATAATACAATAGAGACAGTAGATTTAGCTGCTCTGTCATACCATAATAGAGACATAGAGACAGTAGATTTAGCTGCTCTGTCATACCATAATAGAGACATAGAGACAGTAGATTTAGCTGGTCTGTCATAATATAATAGAGACAGTATATCTACCTGGTCTGTCATTTTATAATAGAGACAGTAGATCTAGCTGGTCTGTCATAATATAATAGAGACAGTAGATCTAGCTGGTCTGTCATAATATAATAGAGACAGTAGATCTAGCTGGTCTGTCATAATATAATAGAGACAGTATATCTACCTGGTCTGTCATAATATAATAGAGACAGTATATCGACCTGGTCTGTCATAATATAGAAGAGACAGTAGATCTAGCTGGTCTGTCATAATATAATAGACACAGTAGATCTAGCTGGTCTGTTATAATATAATAGAGACAGTAGATCTAGCTGGTCTGTCATAATACAATAGAGACAGTAGATCTAGCTGGTCTGTCATAATACAATAGAGACAGTAGATTTAGCTGCTCTGTCATACCATAATAGAGACATAGAGACAGTAGATTTAGCTGCTCTGTCATACCATAATAGAGACATAGAGACAGTAGATTTAGCTGGTCTGTCATAATACAATAGAGACAGTAGATTTAGCTGCTCTGTCATACCATAATAGAGACATAGAGACAGTAGATTTAGCTGGTCTGTCATAATATAATAGAGACAGTATATCTACCTGGTCTGTCATTTTATAATAGAGACAGTAGATCTAGCTGGTCTGTCATAATATAATAGAGACAGTAGATCTAGCTGGTCTGTCATAATATAATAGAGACAGTAGATCTAGCTGGTCTGTCATAATATAATAGACAGTAGATCTGGCTGGTCTGTCATAATATAATAGAGACAGTAGATCTACCTGGTCTGTCAAAATATAATAGAGACTTTAGATCTAGCTGGTCTGTCATAATATAATAGAGACAGTAGATCTACCTGGTCTGTCAAAATATAATAGAGATAGTAGATCTAGCTGGTCTGTCATAATACAATAGAGAATAGATCTAGCTGGTCTGTCATTTTATAATGGAGTCTGTATATCTACCTGGTCTCTCATAATATAATAGAGACAGTAGATCTAGCTGGTCTGTCATACAATAGAGACAGTAGATTTAGCTGCTCTGTCATACCATAATAGAGACATAGAGACAGTAGATTTAGCTGGTCTGTCATAATATAATAGAGACAGTATATCTACCTGGTCTGTCATTTTATAATAGAGACAGTAGATCTAGCTGGTCTGTCATAATATAATAGAGACAGTAGATCTAGCTGGTCTGTCATAATATAATAGAGACAGTAGATCTAGCTGGTCTGTCATAATATAATAGAGACAGTAGATATTGCTGGTCTGTCAAAATAATGTGAGACAGTAGATCTAGCTGGTCTGTCATAGTATAATAGGGACAGTAGATCTACCTGGTCTGTCAAAATATAATAGAGACAGTAGATCTAGCTGGTCTGTCATAATATAATAGAGACAGTAGATCTAGCTGGTCTGTCATAATACAATAGAGACAGTAGATTTAGCTGCTCTGTCATACCATAATAGAGACATAGAGACAGTAGATTTAGCTGGTCTGTCATAATATAATAGAGACAGTATATCTACCTGGTCTGTCATTTTATAATAGAGACAGTAGATCTAGCTGGTCTGTCATAATATAATAGAGACAGTAGATCTAGCTGGTCTGTCATAATATAATAGAGACAGTAGATCTAGCTGGTCTGTCATAATATAATAGAGACAGTAGATCTTGCTGGTCTGTCAAAATATAATAGAGACAGTAGATCTAGCTGGTCTGTCATAATATAATAGAGACAGTAGATCTAGCTGGTCTGTCATAATATAATAGAGACAGTAGATCTAGCTGGTCTGTCATAATATAATAGAGACAGTAGATCTAGCTGGTCTGTCATAGTATAATAGGGACAGTAGATCTACCTGGTCTGTCAAAATATAATAGAGACAGTAGATCGAGCTGGTCTGTCATAATATAATAGAGACAGTAGATCTAGCTGGTCTGTCATAATACAATAGAGACAGTAGATTTAGCTGGTCTGTCATAGCATAATAGAGACATAGAGACAGAATATTTAGCTGGTCTTTCATAATATAATAGAGACAGTATATCTACCTGGTCCGTCATTTTATAATATAGACAGTAGATCTAGCTGGTCTGTCATAATATAATAGAGACAGTAGATCTAGCTGGTCTGTCAAAATATAATAGAGACACTAGATCTAGCTGGTCTGTCATAATATAATAGAGATAGTAGATCTAGCTGGTCTGTCATAATACAATAGAAACAGTAGATGTAGCTGGTCTGTCATAATGTCATATTATAATTGAGACAATAGATCTAGCTGGTCTGTCATAATATAATAGAGACAGTAGGTTTAGCTGGTCTGTCATAATATAATAGAGACAGAATATCTACCTGGTCTGTCATTTTATAATAGAGACAGTAGATCTAGCTGGTCTGTCATAATATAATAGATTCAGTAGATCTAGCTGGTCTGTCATAGTATAATAGGGACAGTAGATCTAGCTGGTCTGTCATAATGTCATATTATAATTGAGACAATAGATCTAGCTGGTCTGTCATAATATAATAGAGACAGTAGATCGAGCCAGTCTGTCATATTATAATAGAGAAAGTAGATCTAGCTGGTCTGTCATAATATAATAGAGACAGTAGATCTAGCTGGTCTGTCATAATATAATAGAGACAGTAGATCTTGCTGGTCTGTCATAATATAATAGAGACAGTATATCTACCTGGTCTGTCATAATATAATAGAGACAGTATATCGACCTGGTCTGTCATAATACAGAAGAGACAGTAGATCTAGCTGGTCTGTCATATAATAGACACAGTAGATTTAGCTGCTCTGTCATACCATAATAGAGACATAGAGACAGTAGATTTAGCTGGTCTGTCATAATATAATAGAGACAGTATATCTACCTGGTCTGTCATTTTATAATAGAGAGACAGTAGATCTAGCTGGTCTGTCATAATATAATAGAGACAGTAGATCTAGCTGGTCTGTCATAATATAATAGAGACAGTAGATCTAGCTGGTCTGTCATAATATAATAGAGACAGTATATCTACCTGGTCTGTCATAATATAATAGAGACAGTATATCGACCTGGTCTGTCATAATACAGAAGAGACAGTAGATCTAGCTGGTCTGTCATAATATAATAGACACAGTAGATCTAGCTGGTCTGTTATAATATAATAGAGACAGTGCAGATCTAGCTGGTCTGTCATAATACAATAGAGACAGTAGATCTCGCTGGTCTGTCATAATACAATAGAGACAGTAGATTTAGCTGCTCTGTCATACCATAATAGAGACATAGAGACAGTAGATTTAGCTGCTCTGTCATACCATAATAGAGACATAGAGACAGTAGATTTAGCTGGTCTGTCATAATACAATAGAGACAGTAGATTTAGCTGCTCTGTCATACCATAATAGAGACATAGAGACAGTAGATTTAGCTGGTCTGTCATAATATAATAGAGACAGTAGATCTACCTGGTCTGTCATAATATAATAGAGACAGTAGATCTAGCTGGTCTGTCATAATATAATAGAGACAGTAGATCTACCTGGTCTGTCAAAATATAATAGAGACAGTAGATCTAGCTGGTCTGTCATAATATAATAGACACAGTAGATCTGGCTGGTCTGTCATAATATAATAGAGACAGTAGATCACCTGGTCTGTCAAAATATAATAGAGACAGTAGATCTAGCTGGTCTGTCATAATATAATAGAGACAGTAGATCTACCTGGTCTGTCAAAATATAATAGAGATAGTAGATCTAGCTGGTCTGTCATAATACAATAGCGAGAATAGATCTAGCTGGTCTGTCATTTTATAATGGAGTCTGTATATCTACCTGGTCTCTCATAATATAATAGAGACAGTAGATCTAGCTGGTCTGTCATAATACAATAGAGACAGTAGATTTAGCTGCTCTGTCATACCATAATAGAGACATAGAGACAGTAGATTTAACTGGTCTGTCATAATATAATAGAGACAGTATATCTACCTGGTCTGTCATTTTATAATAGAGACAGTAGATCTAGCTGGTCTGTCATAATATAATAGAGACAGTAGATCTAGCTGGTCTGTCATAATATAATAGAGACAGTAGATCTAGCTGGTCTGTCATAATATAATAGAGACAGTAGATATTGCTGGTCTGTCAAAATATAATAGAGACAGTAGATCTAGCTGGTCTGTCATAGTATATAATGGACAGTAGATCTACCTGGTCTGTCAAAATATAATAGAGACAGTAGATCTAGCTGGTCTGTCATAATATAATAGAGACAGTAGATCTAGCTGGTCTGTCATAATACAATAGAGACAGTAGATTTAGCTGCTCTGTCAGTACCATAATAGAGACATAGAGACAGTAGATTTAGCTGGTCTGTCATAATATAATAGAGACAGTATATCTACCTGGTCTGTCATTTTATAATAGAGACAGTAGATCTAGCTGGTCTGTCATAATATAATAGAGACAGTAGACTAGCTGGTCTGTCATAATATAATAGAGACAGTAGATCTCAGCTGGTCTGTTATAATATATAGAGACAGTAGATCTAGCTGGTCTGTCATAATACAATAGAGACAGTAGATCTCGCTGGTCTGTCATAATACAATAGAGACAGTAGATTTAGCTGCTCTGTCATACCATAATAGAGACATAGAGACAGTAGATTTAGCTGCTCTGTCATACCATAATAGAGACATAGAGACAGTAGATTTAGCTGGTCTGTCATAATACAATAGAGACAGTAGATTTTAGCTGCTCTGTCATACCATAATAGAGACATAGAGACAGTAGATTTAGCTGGTCTGTCATAATATAATAGAGACAGTAGATCTACCTGGTCTGTCATAATATAGACAGAGACAGCAGATCTACCTGGTCTGTCATAATATAATAGAGACAGTAGATCTACCTGGTCTGTCAAAATATAATAGAGACAGTAGATCTAGCTGGTCTGTCATAATATAATAGACACAGTAGATCTGGCTGGTCTGTCATAATATAATAGAGACAGTAGATCTACCTGGTCTGTCAAAATATAATACAGAGACAGTAGATCTAGCTGGTCTGTCATAATATAATAGAGACAGTAGATCTACCTGGTCTGTCAAAATATAATAGAGATAGTAGATCTAGCTGGTCTGTCATAATACAATAGCGAGAATAGATCTAGCTGGTCTGTCATTTTATAATGGAGTCTGTATATCTACCTGGTCTCTCATAATATAATAGAGACAGTAGATCTAGCTGGTCTGTCATAATACAATAGAGACAGTAGATTTAGCTGCCTGTCATAATTACAATAGAGACATAGAGACAGTAGATTTAGCTGGTCTGTCATAATATAATAGAGACAGTATATCTACCTGGTCTGTCATTTTATAATAGAGACAGTAGATCTAGCTGGTCTGTCATAATAGTAATAGAGACAGTAGATCTAGCTGGTCTGTCATAATATAATAGAGACAGTAGATCTAGCTGGGTCTGTCATAATATAATAGAGACAGTAGATATTGCCGGTCTGTCAAAAATATAATAGAGACAGTAGATCTAGCTGGTCTGTCATAGTATAATAGGGACAGTAGATCTACCTGGTCTGTCAAAATATAATAGAGACAGTAGATCTAGCTGGTCTGTCATAATATAATAGAGACATAGAGACAGTACATTTAGCTGCTCTGTCATACCATAATAGAGACATAGAGACAGTAGATTTAGCTGGTCTGTCATAATATAACAGAGACAGTATATCTACCTGGTCTGTCATTTTATAATAGAGACAGTAGATCTAGCTGGTCTGTCATAATATAATAGAGACAGTAGATCTAGCTGGTCTGTCATAATATAATAGAGACAGTAGATCTAGCTGGTCTGTCATAATATAATAGAGACAGTAGATCTACCTGGTCTGTCAAAATATAATAGAGACAGTAGATCTAGCTGGTCTGTCATAATATAATAGAGACAGTAGATCTAGCTGGTCTGTCATAATATAATAGAGACAGTAGATCTAGCTGGTCTGTCATAATATAATAGAGACAGTAGATCTAGCTGGTCTGTCATAGTATAATAGGGACAGTAGATCTACCTGGTCTGTCAAAATATAATAGAGACAGTAGATCGAGCTGGTCTGTCATAATATAATAGAGACAGTAGATCTAGCTGGTCTGTCATAATACAATAGAGACAGTAGATTTAGCTGGTCTGTCATAGCATAATAGAGACATAGAGACAGTAGATTTAGCTGGTCTTTCATAATATAATAGAGACAGTATATCTACCTGGTCCGTCATTTTATAATATAGACAGTAGATCTAGCTGGTCTGTCATAATATAATAGAGACAGTAGATCTAGCTGGTCTGTCAAAATATAATAGAGACACTAGATCTAGCTGGTCTGTCATAATATAATAGAGATAGTAGATCTAGCTGGTCTGTCATAATACAATAGAAACAGTAGATGTAGCTGGTCTGTCATAATGTCATATTATAATTGAGACAATAGATCTAGCTGGTCTGTCATAATATAATAGAGACAGTAGGTTTAGCTGGTCTGTCATAATATAATAGAGACAGAATATCTACCTGGTCTGTCATTTTATAATAGAGACAGTAGATCTAGCTGGTCTGTCATAATATAATAGATTCAGTAGATCAAGCTGGTCTGTCATAGTATAATAGGGACAGTAGATCTAGCTGGTCTGTCATAATGTCATATTATAATTGAGACAATAGATCTAGCTGGTCTGTCATAATATAATAGAGACAGTAGATCGAGCCAGTCTGTCATATTATAATAGAGAAAGTAGATCTAGCTGGTCTGTCATAATATAATAGAGACAGTAGATCTAGCTGGTCTGTCATAATATAATAGAGACAGTAGATCTTGCTGGTCTGTCAAAATATAATAGAGACAGTAGATCTAGCTGGTCTGTCATAATATAATAGAGACAGTAGATCTAGCTGGTCTGTCATAATATAATAGAGACAGTAGATCTAGCTGGTCTGTCATAATATAATAGAGACAGTAGATCTAGCTGGTCTGTCATAGTATAATAGGGACAGTAGATATACCTGGTCTGTCAAAATATAATAGAGACAGTAGATCGAGCTGGTCTGTCATAATATAATAGAGACAGTAGATCTAGCTGGTCTGTCATAATACAATAGAGACAGTAGATTTAGCTGGTCTGTCATAGCATAATAGAGACATAGAGACAGTAGATTTAGCTGGTCTTTCATAATATAATAGAGACAGTATATCTACCTGGTCCGTCATTTTATAATATAGACAGTAGATCTAGCTGGTCTGTCATAATATAATAGAGACAGTAGATCGAGCTGGTCTGTCAAAATATAATAGAGACACTAGATCTAGCTGGTCTGTCATAATATAATAGAGATAGTAGATCTAGCTGGTCTGTCATAATACAATAGAAACAGTAGATGTAGCTGGTCTGTCATAATGTCATATTATAATTGAGACAATAGATCTAGCTGGTCTGTCATAATATAATAGAGACAGTAGGTTTAGCTGGTCTGTCATAATATAATAGAGACAGAATATCTACCTGGTCTGTCATTTTATAATAGAGACAGTAGATCTAGCTGGTCTGTCATAATATAATAGATTCAGTAGATCTAGCTGGTCTGTCATAGTATAATAGGGACAGTAGATCTAGCTGGTCTGTCATAATGTCATATTATAATTGAGACAATAGATCTAGCTGGTCTGTCATAATATAATAGAGACAGTAGATCTAGCCAGTCTGTCATATTATAATAGAGAAAGTAGATCTAGCTGGTCTGTCATATTATAATAGTGACAATTGATCTAGCTGGTCTGTCATAATACAATAGCGAGAATAGATCTAACTGGTCTGTCATTTTATAATGGAGTCGGTATATCTACCTGGTCTCTCATAATATAATAGAGAAAGTAGATCTAGCTGGTCTGTCATAATACAATAGACAGTATATCTAGCTGGTCTGTCATAATATAATAGACAGTATATCTAGCTGGTCTGTCATAATATAATAGACACAGTAGATCTGGCTGGTCTGTCATAATATAATAGAGACAGTAGATCTACCTGGTCTGTCAAAATATAATAGAGACAGTAGATTTAGTTGGTCTGTCATAATATAATAGAGACACTAGATCTAGCTGGTCTGTCATAATATAATAGAGATAGTAGATCTAGCTGGTCTGTCATAATGTCATATTATAATATAGACAATAGATCTAGCTGGTCTGTCATAATATAATAGAGACAGTAGATCTAGCTGGTCTGTCATAGTATAATAGGGACAGTAGATCTACCTGGTCTGTCAAAATATAATAGAGACAGTAGATCTAGCTGGTCTGTCATAATATAATAGAGACAGTAGATCTACCTGGTCTGTCAAAATATAATAGAGACAGTAGATTTAGTTGGTCTGTCATAATATAATAGAGACACTAGATCTAGCTGGTCTGTCATAATATAATAGAGACAGTAGATCTAGCTGGTCTGTCATAGTATAATAGGGACAGTAGATCTACCTGGTCTGTCAAAATATAATAGAGACAGTAGATCTAGCTGGTCTGTCATATTATAATAGAGACAGTAGATCTACCTGGTCTGTAAAAATATAATAGAGACAGTAGATCTAGCTGGTCTGTGATAATACAATAGAGACAGTAGATTAAGCTGCTCTGTCATACCATAATAGAGACATAGAGACAGTAGATTTAGCTGGTCTGTCATAATATAATAGAGACAGTATATCTACCTGGTCTGTCATTTTATAATAGAGACAGTAGATCTAGCTGGTCTGTCATAATATAATAGAGACAATACGGCAATTGAACGAAGTGGTCTT
>NW_026290009.1:0-3984 GCF_023373465.1 Oncorhynchus keta
CTGGCGTCGTGAGGGGAGTTTGTTCCACCATTGGGGGCCAGGAGCAGCGAACAGTTTTGACTGGGCTGAGATGGGAACTGTACTTCCTCAGTGGTAGGGAGGCGAGCAGGCCAGAGGTGGATGAACGCAGTGCCCTTGTTTGGGTGTAGGGCCTGATCAGAGCCTGAGGTACTGAGGTGCCGTTCCCTCACAGCTCCGTAGGCGAGCACCATGGTCTTGTAGCGGATGCGAGCTTCAACTGGAAGCCAGTGGAGAGAGCGGAGGAGCGGGGTGACGTGAGAGAACTTGGGAAGGTTGAACACCAGACGGGCTGCGGCGTTCTGGATGAGTTGTAGGGTTTAATGGCACAGGCAGGGAGCCCAGCCAACAGCGAGTTGCAGTAATCAAGACGGGAGATGACAAGTGCCTGATTAGGACCTGCGCCGCTTCCTGTGTGAGGCAGGGTCGTACTCTGCGGATGTTGTAGAGCATGAACCTACAGGAACGGGACACCGCCTTGATGTTAGTTGAGAACGTCAGGGTGTTGTCCAGGATCACGCCAAGGTTCTTAGCGCTCTGGGAGGAGGACACAATGGAGTTGTCAACCGTGATGGCGAGATCATGGAACGGGCAGTCCTTCCCCGGGAGGAAGAGGAGCCCGTCTTGCTGAGGTTCAGCTTGAGGTGGTGATCCGTCATCCACACTGATATGTCTGCCAGACATGCAGAGATGCGATTCGCCACCTGGTCATCAGAAGGGGGAAAGGAGAAGATTAATTGTGTGTCGTCTGCATAGCAATGATAGGAGAGACCATGTGAGGTTATGACAGAGCCAAGTGACTTGGTGTATAGCGAGAATAAGAGAGGGCCTAGAACAGAGCCCTGGGGGACACCAGTGGTGAGAGCGCGTGGTGAGGAGACAGATTCTCGCCACGCCACCTGGTAGGAGCGACCTGTCAGGTAGGACGCAACAAGCGTGGCCGCGCCGGGAGATGCCCAACTCGGAGAGGGTGGAGAGGGAGGATCTGATGGTTCACAGTATCGAAGGCAGCCGATAGGTCTAGAAGGATGAGAGCAGAGGGAGAGAGAGTTAGTTTAGCAGTGCGGAGCGCTCCGTGATACAGAGAAGAGCAGTCTCAGTTGAATGACTAGTCTTGAAACCTGACTGATTTGGATCAAGAAGGTCATTCTGAGAGAGATAGCGGTAGAGCTGGCCAAGGACGGCACGCTCAAGAGTTTTAAAAGAGAGAAGGGATACTGGTCTGTAGTTGTTGACATCGGAGGGATCGAGTGTAGGTTTTTCAGAAGGGGGTGCAACTCCTCGCTCCTCTTGAAGACGGGAGGGACGTAGCCAGCGGTCAGGGATGAGTTGATGAGCGAGGTGAGGTAAGGGAGAAGGTCTCCGGAAATGGTCTGGAGAAGAGAGGAGGGATAGGGTCAAGCGGGCAGGTTGTTGGGCGGCGGGCCGTCACAAGACGCGAGATTTCATCTGAGAGAGGGGAGAAAGAGGTCAGAGCATAGGGTAGGGCAGTGTGAGCAGAACTAGCTGGTGTCGCTTTTGACTTAGCAAACGAGGATCGGATGTCATCGACCTTCTTTTCAAAATGGTTGACGAAGTCATCTGCAGAGAGGGAGGAGGGAGGGGGGAGGATTCAGGAGGGAGGAGAAGGTGGCAAAGAGCTTCCTAGGTTAGAGGCAGATGCTTGGAATTTAGAATGGTAGAAAGTGGCTTTAGCAGCAGAGACAGAGGAGGAAAATGTAGAGAGGAGGGAGTGAAAGGATGCCAGGTCCGCAGGGAGGCGAGTTTTCCTCCATGGCCGGCTGCCCGGAGCCCTGTTCTGTGAGCTCGCAATGAGTCGTCGAGCCACGGAGCGGGGAGGGGAGGACCGAGCCGGCCTGGGAGGATAGGGGACATAGAGAGTCAAAGGATGCAGTAAGGGAGGAGAGGAGGGTTGAGGAGGCAGAATCAGAGATAGGTTGGAGAAAGTTTGAGCAGAGGGAAGAGATGATAGGATGGAAGAGGAGAGAGTAGCGGGGAGAGAGAGCGAAGGTTGGGACGGCGCGATACCATCCTTCGAGTAGGGGCAGTGTGGGAAGTGTTGATGAGAGCGAGAGGAAAAGGATACAAGGTAGTGGTCGGAGACTTGGAGGGGAGTTGCAATGAGGTTAGTGGGAAGAAACAGCATCTAGTAAAGATGAGGTCAAGCGTATTGCCTGCCTTGTGAGTAGGGGGAAGGTGTGAGAGGGTGAGGGTCAAAAGAGGAGAGGAGGAAAGAAGAGGCAGAGGAATG
The DNA here is from genome assembly GCF_023373465.1 of Oncorhynchus keta. Taxonomy (NCBI): domain Eukaryota; kingdom Metazoa; phylum Chordata; class Actinopteri; order Salmoniformes; family Salmonidae; genus Oncorhynchus; species Oncorhynchus keta. The sequence goes on from NW_026290009.1 coordinate 2,270, forward strand.
AGTCAAAGGTAGACGTGGGGAGGTTAAAGTCGCCCAGAACTGTGAGAGGTGAGCCGTCCTCAGTGAAAGGGAGAGCTTATCAAGGCATCAAGCTCATTGATGACCTCCGAGGGAACCTGAGGGCGATAAAATGATAAGGATGTTGCTTGAAAGGGCTGGTAACCGTGACAGCATGGAATTCAAAGGAGGCGATAGACCAGATGGGTAAGGGGAGAAAGAGAGAAAGACCACTTGGGAGAGATGAGGGATCCCGGTGCCACCACCCCTCGACCAGAAGCTCTCGTGCGAGAAACACGTGGGGGACGAGGAGAGCAGTAGGAGTAGCAGTGTTATCTGTAGATCCATGTTTCCGTCAGTGCCAAGAAGTCAAGGGACTGAGGGAGGCATAGGCTGAGATGAACTCTGCCTTTGTTGGCCGCAGATCGGCAGTTCCAGAGGCTACCGGAGACCTGAACTCCACGTGGGTCGTACGCGCTGGGACCACCAGATTAGGGTGGCCGCGGCCACGCGGTGTGGAGCGTTTGTATGGTCTGTGCAGAGAGGAGAACAGGGATAGACAGACACATAGTTAACAGGCTACAGAAAAGGCTACGCTAATGCAAGGAAATTGAATGACAAGTGGACTACACGTCTCGAATGTTCAGAAAGCGTTTACGTAGCAAGAATCTTATTGACTAAAATGATTAAAATGATACAGTACTGCTAAAGTAGGCTAGCTGGCAGTAGCTGCGTTGTTGGCACTACACCAATCAAGTCGTTCCGTTGAGTGTGTAATAATTCCTACAGTGCTGCTATTCGGCTAGCTGGGTAGCCAGCAGTGTTGTTTACGTTACGCTGAGTTAAAAGAACGACAATAGCTGGCTAGCTAACTCAGGAAATCGGTCTAGACTACACAATTATCTTGAAAACAAAGACGCCATGTAGCTAGCTATGTAGCTAGCTACTTATCAAACAAATCAAACCGTTGTACTGTAATGAAATGAAAATGTGATACTCCCCTGACCGGTGATTGAATTCGAATCAGTAGACGTGTGGTGACGTTGGCTAGCTGTTAGCTGTTAGCTGTTGGCTAGCTAGCAGAGTCTCCCACGTTAAGGACCACAACAGCTGGCTAGCGAACCTCAGTGAATTAAGATAATCACTCCAAGGCTACACACACTAAACTACACAATTATCTTGAAAACAAAGACAGCTATGTAGCTAGCTAACACTGAACTAATCAAGTCGTACAGTTGAGTGAATAGCACTACAGTGATGCTAATCTGTGTGCGTTAGCTAGCGTTGCTAGCTCCTGGGCGAATAGCAGTGAAGGCCGTTAGGCTTAATTTAAATACGAAATACGATAATTATGCAAAATTATCTCTGATACAAGGACGGCTATGTAGCTAGCTAAGAAGAATTGCTAAGATTATGTAGCTAGCTAACAGTAAACTAATCAAGTCGTACAGTTGGAGTGAATAGCACTACAGGATGCTAATCAGGTGCGTTAGCTAGCGTTAGCTAGCTCCTGGGCGAATAGCAGTGAAGGCTACGTTAGGGCGACGAAATACGATGATTATGCAATTATTCCTGATAAGACGGCTATGTAGCTAGCTAAGAAGAATTGCTAAGATTAGACAAATCAACCGTTGTACTATATAATGAAATGTAATGAAAAAGTTATACAACCTGCAGAGCGAAGTGCGAATGCGACCGCTCGCTCCAACCGGAACCGG
>NW_026290010.1:0-20198 GCF_023373465.1 Oncorhynchus keta
GGGCATTTTTATTCAAATATGCATGTACACCCAGAGACAATAGCGTCATGCGCTACTCCATGCTTCCAGACAAGGCCGTCTTCTTTTCTCATTGTTCTTTGTCGTAGATCTAGACAGCGTGAAACCTCAGGGTTACTGTCAGAGTGACTGAAAGCACCAGTCACTTTTCAAACGGGGCTTTTAACGGGACCGTTAGAGCAGAGCTAGCTGTGTTTGAAGCTAACAGTGCTAACAGTGATCTGATATGCCTGTCAGCGAGTGCTGCGGCTCACATAAATGGTGGTTCCAGACCCTTTTAGGAATAGAACAGGCTCTGGAAACCACTCTATGGTTGTTTGGAGTAATGACAGGTGCAGTCACAGTGGTGTAGTGCAATATGTTTAGGTGAGGGAGCACCTTTTTTTTTTTTAATGATGTCAATTTCCTCTAAGTTTGTACCACCTATGTAGCCAATTGAATAATCTATCATTATAGAATGTGCATAAATTGCATCCTCCAATTACAACGTCTGCCTATGCCCACACATTGTCTCAATAAAATGTTATATTTTGAATACCCTCAAACACCATGTTAGTTACCTAATTTCAAATATAGGCCATCATCACTATCGTCAGTGAATGATAGTTCTTCACGCTTTTACCGGTGAAACGTCCAAACTGCATCCCCATGCCAATCAGTTGATTGGTCTTCAGTTTCATGGGAATAGGAATGTAGATCTTCTTGAATGACTGTGTGGTGAGAGAATTTGACCACATGGTGCTAACAGACTATTAGCCTTCCTTGTATTTTGTTTCAATCTAAGCATAATCCTGCCTAGTGGCTCTGTTGACTTTTGGTGCATGAGAAAAGAAATGTGACGATTCAGCTTCAACTAACCCCCCAAAAAGTAGGAAATGTTTTTGGTCTAACAGTAACATTATAGGCTTACTATACGTTGGTATTATGGTCTGTTGTGTAAAATGCTAAGTCATCATTATGTGATCTTGCGAGACATTGGTTCAGCTTTGATCTACCTTTACTAAACAAGCACATTGTGAGAAATTATACTCTTCTACTTGTAAAGCGATGAGTAAGAGTATTAGGCGTAAGCAACAGATCTTGATGAGATGGCATTTTTTATAGAGAACCTTTCGTGGTGCTGAAAGGACAGCGCCGGGATCGCACAATGATGTTAAAACCAACTTGTGGTGCTGAAAGGACAGCGCCGGGATCGCGCAATGGTGTTAAAACCAACTTGTGGTGCTGAAGGAACAGAGCAGGGATCGCACAATGATGATAACCAACTTGTGGTGCTGAAGGATAGCTGAAGGATAGCTCTGCCATTCGGCTGGTTCAGGAACAAACAAAAATCATTTTCAGCAGGCTTAAAGCCTAATAGGACTACAACTTCATTGTATAGCTAGTTATAGGCTGTAGCCTAATGTAACTGTTTGCAAGGAGAGCTTTATTGTGAGTAGGTATTTCATTGCATTGTGTACCTAACACGCAGTATCATAAATAAACGCTGATTTGATTAGCTTGAACACATGGTTACAATATACCTTATTACAGAATAAAATAAAACAGAGGTGAACTAGCAATTCATATCATTTATTTGCATTTATTAAGCATGCTATCAAATGAATTGACCAAGTAGTGAACAGAAATCATTTTTATTACGTAGAATTGCAGGAAATTCAATTTTGAAACAGCCATACATCCAACTTTGCCCAAGTCACATTTCCAATTGCCCACCCGGACATACCAAACTAGAATGGGCCCTAGCGTCTCAACCAATAGCCAGTGTAGGCTAAATATCCCAAGCAGGGCTACAGCAACTTCCGGAGAGGTTCAGGCTCCTTGGGCTTTGCGGTGGCCACTCTGGTTTGGGTGTCCTCGGCAGAACGGTGTCACCGTAACCAAGTGGTCACATATCGTTCTGGGTTCCAATGCGCAAGAGGGTTCCGTGGAGCTTTATGAACATCAAGGAAGACACATAGTGAATGTAGATTATTTTTTTCAACGCTCTGATTGGTCAAAGTGGCCAAGCCTCCGACGGATCTCCACTGTTCACACGCATAGCCTGGTGCTCTTTATCATTCTTGCAAATCTGCCAGAGAGAAGACAGGGAAGAAACACTATTTTCATATCTCTAGGGTACTATGTATATTTATCTGGTTTATCATTCCATCATTTCTCATGGAATTTTTGTGGTAATTAAACATAATTTATGTAGAAGTTATCAGGAATACATTTTCCAGAAATAGTTTGTGTGTTCTCAAATGAAAAAAGTGAGGAGTAACGACCTCCCAAGAGAACCACACCCCGTACAGGCATCAGGCATCAGCTCTCAGGACAGTAGGGGATCCATTTGAACAAACGTAAAGCCACACCAGTGCCAAACAACATCTTGATACTACCCGTACGAGTAAAAGTTTATTGGGATAGTCCATCTGTAGATGCTCTAAGCAAACTATCAAAATACCAGTAACATGTCAACTGCATGTCTGTTGACTTTCAACGAGTGACTAGCTGTAGTCCACATAGAGGTGTTCTTCTACTGGCTATACTTGGAGAGAAGAAAAGGAACTGTTGGGATTGTTATGCAACAGTTTGCATGTTCCTATGAATTGTACTTTTAAAACACTGCCACACAAGTGTTCAACCTAACACGGAGAGTTTTAACTCTCTGCCCTTTTCACACCTTTTTGAAATATTGCCGTAGAACGTCAGCCACCGTGCTCTCACACATCGTGTCCCAGCGAGTCCATTTTTTTTTTTGACAACCCATGACGCGTGCCTTTCCAATCTAAATCTGTCGTTGGTGTTAAGGAGAGATGTGACTGTTGGTGGGGCCGGGCGTACAATAGATGGTTTTATTTCCGGACCGTCTCGTACAATCGAAGAGCCACGTTTATCATCATCTTCATTAACACAGCTGGCCCTGCAGAGATGCCACGGCCCTGCTCAACTCTGAAAGATAAAACGAACGTAATGAACTCGGCTATTACAACTAAAGCACAGCTCGGCTGACATGTCTCCGCATTGAGTTTTCATATATTATTATTTTTTTTTAGAAAGTCATCCTGGGAATTTGGGTACGAGTGACAGCTGGGGTGAGGGATAATGTTGCTTGAGGTGAGAGGGAGGGTGTTGAGGGGGGTGACGTGAGTGTTCACAGGTGAGCCCCCACTCTCTCTGCTCCTTTGGGCTCAGTTTGAACTCTGAGGGAGGAAACACATAGCTTGCCGGGATGGCAGTTGGTCACAGAGTGCAAAGCAGCTCGCCTGCATGTCATCTGAGGCCACACGCCTAAAGAGGCGTGCAAGTCACCCAGTAGGGATTTTGTTTTATTCCACCTTTTCTCATTTCAGTGTTAACCTCTAAAGTATAATGCTACGACTCCATGTCCACCGTAACGCCCTCGTTCCCCCATATCTTTATCTAGATTTGACCTCCATATCCCTTTGTCCTCCATTACAAGGCCAGTCAGACTTTGTTCCTGCATCAAATGATAAATGAATCATTTGGAAGATGCAGTTATATTTACCGTTCCCCTTAGGGCGTGATGTAAGCCTTCATCTCTGAAATAAAAAGAGTTAGAACTTGGCTAGAAGATATACCCTATGGATATACCCTATGGTTAGTGTTTAGTTCAGATAGAACCTAGTTAGAATACAGATAGAACCAAGATATAACGTATGGAGAGAAATTGGTTCCTCAAAGCCTTCTCAAAGCACCACATCTTCAGATAACCACAGAGTCAAGTGCTTTTCCTTATTCCCTGATTATAGGAGAGAATGTTCTTCAAGGCCCACTTGCACAAGGCCCACTTGCTATAGAAAATGCTTCCCATGGTAACAACAATTAGCCTATCTCTTCAACCTTCAAGGAAGAGCTGCACATGTATTGTTGTTATAAATGAGAACAATGTGTCCTCCGTGTGTGTGTGTGTGTTGTAAAGGCTTGTGTTGGCAGACTCATTCATGTGTGTGCGTGTGTGTGTTGTAAAGTATTGTGTTGGCAATGTGTCCTCCGTGTGTGTGTGTGTGTGTGTGTGTGTGTGTGCGTGTGTGTGTGTGTGTGTGTGTGTGTGTGTGTGTGTGTGTGTGTGTGTGTGTGTGTGTGTGTGTGTGTGTGTGTGTGTGTGTGTGTGTGTGTGTGTGTGTGCACTTGCGTGTGTGTTGTAAAAGCTTGTGTTGGCAGACTCATTCGTGTGTGTGTGTGTGTGTGTGTGTGTGTGTGTTGTAAATGATTGTGTTGGCAGACTCATTCGTGTGTGTGTGTGTGTGTGCGTTGGTGTGTGTGCGTGCGTGTGCGTGTGTGTGTGTGTGTGTGTGCGAGCAGAGAGAAAATACAACAATTATAGAAAGATAGTAACAGAAGGAATAAATACAGTCGTGGCCAAAAGTTTTGAGAATAACACAAATATTAATTTCAATCCGCCCCTGGCATGCTGTCAATTAAATTCTGGGCCACATCCTGACTGATGGCAGCCCATTATTGCATAATCAATGCTTGAGTTTGTCAGAATTTGTGGGTTTTTGTTTGTCCACCCGCCTCTTGAGGATTGATCACAAGTTCTCAATGGGATTAAGGTCTGCGGAGTTTCTTGGCCATGGACCCAAAATATTGATGTTTTGTTCCCAGAGACACTTAGTTTTCACTTTTGCCTTATGGCAAGGTGCTCCATCATGCTGGAAAAGACATTGCTCATAACCAACCTGTTCCTGGATGGTTGGGAGAAGTTGCTCTCGAGGATGTGTTGGTACCATTCTTTATTCATGGCTGTGATCTTAGGTAAAATTGTGAGTGAGCCCACTCTCTTGGCTGAGAAGCAACCCCACACATGAATGGTCTCAGGATGCATTACTGTTGGCACGACACAGGACTGATGGTAGCGATCACCTTGTCTTCTCCGGACAAGCTTTTTCCGGATGCCCCAAACAATCGGAAAGGGGATTCATCAGAGAAAAGGACTTTACCCCAGTCCTCAGCGTCCAATCCCTGTACCTTTGCAGAATATCAGTCTGTCTCTGATGTTTTTCCTGGAGAGAAGTGGCTTCTTTGCTGCCCTTCTGACACCAGGCCATCCTCCAAAAGTATTCGCCTCACTGTGCGTGAAGATGCACTCACACCTGCCTGCTGCCATTCCTGAGCAAGCTCTGTACTGGTGGTGCCCCGATCCCGCAGCTGAGTCAACTTTAGGAGATGGTCCTGGCGCTTGCTGGACTTTCTGGGCGCCCTGAAGCCTATATAAATGTTACATGGTGAATTTAGGTGCAATCTTACTGGCAGCAATATCCTTTCCTGTGAAGCCTTTTCTGTGCAAAGCAATGATGACGGCACGTGTTTCCTTTCAGGTAACCATGATTGGCAGAGGAAGAACAATGTTTCCAAGCACCACTCTCCCTTTGAAGCTTCCAGGCTGTTATTCGAACTCAATCAGCATGACAGAGGGATCTCCAGCCGTGTCCTCGTCAACACTCACACCTGTGTTAACGAGAGAGTCACCGACATGATGTTAGCTGGTCCTTTTGTGGCAGGGCTGAAATGCAGTGGAAATGTTTGGGATTCAGTTCATTTGCATGGCAAGAGGGACTATGCAATTAATTGCACCATCTGATCACTCTTCATAACAATCTGAGTATATGCAAAATTGCCATCATACAGCAAACTTTGTGAAAATTTATATTTCTGTCATTCTCAAAATTTTGGCCACGACTGTACACAATGAGTAATGATAACTTGGCTATATACACGGTAATTGAGGTAGATATGTACATATAGGTAGGGGAAAAGTGACTATTCAACAGGAACACTAGTGGTATCTTTGTAACAGACACAGAGAGAGAGAGAGAGAGAGAGAGAGAGAGAGAGAGAGAGAGAGAGTGTCTTGCGTTAAGCCGCGAGGCCCCCAGGAGGTCCCCCAGTGACTTCTAAGCATCTGTTCCTGCTCTGCTCTCTCCTCCATAGCGCCCGCGACCCGTGTGATAGAGACTCCTGTAATTGTGTTTTAATGAAAGGCACACACACACACACAAAGTTTCAAACACACACACATGCACATACACACACACACACTCCCAAAGCCCAGGGCCAAAGAAACACACACACACACACATATGCTCCTTGGCCTACTTCGACAGTCTTACCTACTAACTCCACCACAGCTGGCTTGAGACTTAAGAGATATATTTTCACTGAATTCACCTTGCCCCCCTCACACACACACTTATTCACATTTCATCTCTCCTGATAATGCACCACTTTGTTCAAATCAAACGGGAGGTACTGTGTGAACTCACTACTCCGTCAACACACACACACACACAAATACGGACACAACTTTGAAAACTTCACCAGCCAGAAGCTGTCGGGTTGCAGTCAGACAGGCCGACTGTGTGTGTCACAGAGATTCTGCAAGTGAACAAGATGATTAGAGCGAGACGTCCCCTGAGCATGTGTTCCTCGGCTAAGGCCAAAAATATAACACGCACCAGACAAGTGAGAGAGAGTGAGAGTGAGAGTGAGAGTGAGAGTGAGAGTGAGAGTGAGAGAGTGAGAGAGTGAGAGAGAGAGAGAGAGAGAGAGAGAGAGAGAGAGAGAGAGAGAGAGAGTGAGTGAGAGAGAGAGTGGTGAGTGAGAGAGAGAGAGTGGTGAGTGAGAGAGAGAGAGAGAGAGATGGCCCACGAGCCCCAGGACAGCAACACAATTAGACCCAACCAAATCACGAGAAATCAAAAAGATAATTACTTGACACATTAAAGATAATTAGCAAAAACAGAGCAGGCTAGAATGCTGTTTGGCCCTAAACAGACAGTGGCAGAATACCTGACTTAAGGAAAGCCAAACTTAAGGACAGCTGTGACTATGTACAGACTCAGTGAGCATAGCCTTGCTATTGAGAAAGGCCGCTGTAGGCAGACCTGACTCTCAAGAGAAGACCGGCTATGTGCACATTGCTCACAAAATGGGGTGGAAACTGAGCTGTAGTTCTAACCTCCTGCCAAATTTATGAACATATTAGAGACACATATTTCCCTCAGATTACACAGAACCACAAACAATTTGAAAACAAAAACCCAATTTTGATAATCTCCCATATCTATTGGGTGATATACCACAGTGTACCATCACAGCAGCAAGATTTGTGATCTGTTGCCCCAGGTAAATACAACCCATATTTATGTTTATTTATTTTGCCTTTTCTACTTAAACTTTTTAAACATAATATGACATTTGACATGTCTTTATTCTTTGGAACTTTCTGTTATTTTTTAAATAGTTTTCTTCACTTTTGTTTTATCTATTTCACTTGCTTTGGCAATGTAAACATGTTTCCTTGCCAATAAAGCCCTTCAATTGAAATTTAATTGAATTGAGAGTGCGAGTGAGAGAGAGAGAGTGAGAGAGAGAGAGAGAGAGAGAGAGAGAGAGAGAGAGAGAGAGAGAGAGAGAGAGAGTGTGTGTTTCAATAAAGAACTGAGCAGAGTAGGGAGATTAGTCAGCCTTCATTGGCACATTATGTGCCATTGATATACTGCAGACTGATTTAACGATGCCAACCGCGCGCACGTGTTGTTGAGAGTAAGCATTGAACAGCAACAAAGTCTGGTCATTGAGTATTGGACAAGTAGCTGTAGATTGGCGTTCATAGTTTTTTGGTCCCTGTTGAACGACTCTTGTTTGTACTTTGAGCGATATGTTTGCCCTTGGTGATCCCAGCTTTGTGAATTCAAATCAATAGGACCGAATATAAATAGATGGCTCTTCTCTGTTTCAGGGCTCAACTAGTTAAGCAGGAGGAAGGCAGCTGTCTGTATAAGTTGAACAATAGCTCTAATTATGTACAGACATTCTGCCGTTAACAGCTTCATACCGAGACAATGAGTCCAGAAGTGACCTGAAAGAGCATCCCTTCTCATCACTTCCCCATTTCTCTTACATATCACTTGAAATGTACATTTTTTGAAGGGCAACTGAAATGCCTAAGTATCCCGCACGTGACCTATTGAAATGTATATGCACACATCCAAATGTATTGAGGAAGCATCAGTCAAGGAAACACAATTCATTATTCTATTCCTCTCATCCCCTTTGTCTAAAAATAGAGGGCAACTTCCCGTCTTTATGAACACAGCTATAGCCACACAATATACACGCCATGTACATGTAATGCACATGTATCCTCAGTCCAGGTCGAATGGTATAGTACAGGCAAAACATTTATTGAAACGGATTCACTTGAACTTTATTGTCCATGCGTTTCGATATACAGTCTTAAGAGTTGTACCAGACAAGCCCTTGACCACAGACATTGAATGTGTTCATTCTAATACTCCTCCATATATCTATGTTCCTTCAACACATCTCTCTTTTCTTTGGACATCTGAAGAGGCGCATCCGTCCTGGCGTCCTCTGCACCCGCTGTCGTGCCTCTATGCCTGGCGCCCGAGGCGAATCACCTCGTCCGGTGGTTCTTGGGGATGCCTTGTGGCGTTCTCGGGAGTGCGCACCGTCGGCTTCATTAATTTGTTGGTTGCAGTACAGCATCAGCCTCTGTCAGTACAGCTGCAGGTCCATGCTATTCTGAATTTAGCTCGGGGGGTTACTGCGATAGGCGGGATATGAGGTGGGTGAATAGAGTTTGATTTTCGCCATTCAGAAGTGTCCTGGAAATGTTCACGTGGAGAGCCACATGCTAGGTCTTTGAGAACAAATCATTTTATATATTTCAATATAAAATTTTACAGTGGTTTCTGCCAAAGTCCTCTGTAACATTGATTGTACTGTACACGGTTCCACATGCCGGTTAACCAAATGGAAGGTTATGAAGTAACTGAAACTCATAACCACGGCAGCCTTGTGCTCTGAAGTACACACACGCAGCGCAATGTACAGTACAACAAAGTAACCAACTGTACATGACACGAAGCCACATTAGGGAAAACAGAAAACACCTGTGATCACAGTGTATTTAATAACCACTCTCCCCACCAAAGCAATATCCGTTCCTCATCCTTGTGCTTGTAATTCCTCCAGACAGCAGCTTTGGTGCTCACAGGTGTTATCTGCTATCACACAGATAAACAGAGCATTGTTTAGATGTGAAGGAGGCAGCCGTGACTGTATCGCTCTTGCGTCAGCTGCTGCAGGTGCGAGCTGAGTGTACTACAGACGTCTCTTAGATGCGGCCTCCGCGAACGTCTCTATTAGTTACGGCGGCATGTAGATTCAGAGTCTGATTTCGCTCATGTTCAGCCTGAGCCGAATGGCACCCTGTTTCCTACGTTGTACGTTCATGTTGTCCGGAGACCTATGAGCCCTGGTCAAAAGTAGTGCCCCGTATAGGGAGAAGGGATGCAACTGTGGATGAATCCAAGGTGTTTGGCAAAGCTGCCTACAAACACGCACATCAATGACATGTCTCCTGTTCAAACGTGCCACAATTGCAGAGCATCGTCTATAGAGCGCCGTGTGTACTCTTCCAGCTGGTATCAAACGTGACGAGGCACCCTTTCTCTCTTGTCGTCTTCACCGAAACAGCATTACCCACCCAATACGGCTGTGACTGTGCCAAACGGTGTCAGCGAGGTCAAATTGAAACGGAGACGTCATCCAAATAACTCCTGATAGTGTTGCTTGGTGCTTTGCGTGTGTTTCACTTGAGCTTTATAGAAGTAGACCGTTATTGTCCAAAAGCAGACGCTGAGACACAACAGGACTCGTAGGGATCTTCGGCTCTCCCCATAGGATAAACCTTTTTTTGGTTCCAGGTAGAACTATTTTGGGTTTCATATTGAACCCTCTGTGGGTTCTACATGTAACTCAAAAGGGTTCTACCTGGAACCAAAAAGACTCTGCCTGGACCAAAAAAGGTTACTCAAAGGGTTATCCTATGGGGACAGCTGAAGAACCCTTAAGGGTTATTTAGGTTTTAGAGATTTTCTAAGAGTACATGTGGCGACCATACAGTATTTCAACACCTAAGCTCTGACTGGGTCGGCTTGGTAGCCTTCTATCTCACTTGTTCTTTCTCCCACCCTTCTCTATTTGTCTCTCACACGCAAACACACACACACACACACGGACACACACACACACACGGCCACACACGGACACACACACACACACACACACACACACACACACACACACACACACACACACACACACACACACACACACACACACACACACACACACACACACACACACACACACACACACACACACACACACACGCAGACACAGACACACTGTGCCCACAGCTGGGCTCTGCCTGAGCGTTCTGTCCCTGTGTCAGGTTAGCCATCAGTAATATTTACCATAACACAGTACTGTACAGTCAGTCCCTCAGCCTGCCTGCTTGCTGTATGTTTCCAGTGCTGAAGGCCAAACATGATTAAACATTCACATTAGCACAGGCTTTACCATGACAGAACAATGCCATGGCAAATGCTATGGAAATGATCCTGGGAGAAATCAAATATATGAATATCAACTCTGTTTAGTGGTAGTAGGAATGGAGTCGCTGTCATATTGCCTTTGCTTTTCCTGTGACACAATCTACATATGACTGTGTCTGTCATTTGAATATTTTGGAATCTTAAAATATTCTCGCTTTATTTCCAGACAGTGAGCGTATTATGAATCATTGCGAATACATGCATTTGAATATTGAGTCACGGAGAAGGAATCTTAAAATATTCTCGTTTTGGATCCCTCCAGAATAACCAGCAGTGAGCTGTCCTATTTGGTACTGAGGTGCTGGACCCTCCGTAATGTTGTCCTATTTGGATAACCAGCAGTGAGCCTCCAGAATAACCAGCAGTGAGCTGTGGTACTGGTCCTATTTGGATCCCTCCTGGACCCTGGACCCGTAATGTTGTCCTATTTGGATCCCTCCAGAATAACCAGCAGTGAGCTGTGGTACTGGTGCTGGACCCTCCGTAATGTTGTCCTATTTGGATCCCTCCAGAATAACCAGCAGTGAGCTGTGTGTACCCTGGTGTCCTGGACCCTCCGTAATGTTGTCCTATTTGGATCCCTCCAGAATAACCAGCAGTGAGCTGTGGTACTGGTGCTGGACCCTCCGTAATGTTGTCCTATTTGGATCCCTCCAGAATAACCAGCAGTGAGCTGTGGTACTGGTGCTGGACCCTCCGTAATGTTGTCCTATTTGGATCCCTCCAGAATAACCAGCAGTGAGCTGCGGTACTGGTGCTGGACCCTCCGTAATGTTGTCCTATTTGTTCACCGGAATGTATTTGTTCTACAAAGTTTGTTTCCATCTCAAACGCTCCAATCAGCATGCTGCCACATCTCTGACTCATGCTTAAGCACTAGGGACCCAGGCACAGCTCCCGCATATTTAGTCTCCGTTTTGTCTTTCAGCTGATTTATATTCAGGAAGCCACAGAACGATGTGACCGAAACCAATGGCAACAGCAACAAAAATGGCGGGAACGGGAAAGTGAGCGAGGGGAGCACTACGATATGGGCCCAGAGAAGCTGTGATGATGTTGACGGCGTAGGTCATGCACATGGGAGCTGCTCTAGTTCCGAGGGGCGGAGCGCCATGACACACTTAGCGGGCAAAAGCTTCTGTGGCGCCACGGTTTAACGGGCGGAAAGAAGGGAAGGAGAACATTTTAAAAATAAATACAAACGGAAACATGAAAAGCTCCGGCTGTGAGCGGCTGATGAGAAAGAGAGGGTGCCCATCGTCGTCACCCCCCTCCCCGAGCGGTGTGTTCCCCCAAGCATGACTCAACAGCCCCCTCAGTCCCTTGCACTCCCCCTCTCCTCACCTGATGAGCGAAGTAAAGCAACACATGCCCTGTTTGTGTTGCAGTCAGTGCTGACAGCAGTCTCTGGTTAAGCTTTGTGGGCCTCTGAAAATACTGTTCAATCTCTATTTTAGCCTAGGAAACCAATGACACTTTCGAGTTTAACTTGCTCAAACGCTATTCATTTGAAGGTCTTGAAAAGTTTAACTTTACCAACTTCTATTCAGAGCTGCTCAACATGTTACAATGTGTGCTCAGGGACACCAACATCAAGACATTTCCTGTTATCTGAAACTTGAGTTCTTAACTGTGTCTGAAATTGCATCCCATTCAATTATATAGTGCACTTAAAGCCAAGAGTAGTGCAAGATAAAGGGAATAGAGTGACCTCTGGAAGGAGAACCAGAGGGAGGGGTGTTTGCCTGTCCATACGCAGCTATGCATGGGTTAGCAGCAGATAGCAGCGGTGTGCTAGCTCCCAGCACTACGCGAATGTGTTAGGCTAAGCTAACACGTTTAGCATCTCCAGACCTCCACGCATACAAGCCGCTGATGCGCGCCTTTGTAACGTCTACATTTTCAAATCGATTGATATACACCATCACAACACATCTATTTATTTTATGCAGGTTTGAAGAAACATTCTGATATGAAGAACATTTATTTCAGAAGAACGTAATGAGTTGATCCACTGTATGTTATCTGGCTATGCGCCATGCCATCGGCTGTAGGCTTGTTCATTTAGCAGACAAGATAGGCTTATAAGTCCCGTGCCATTATATGACATTATAGGATTTCAGTAAGAAGATTATAATGCAGAATAAAAGCGAAAGCATGTTTTCCCATTCAGAGCATAATTGTGCACATGAAGTGGCTATGTTGAGCTAAAAGTGATCATTTGAAACGGGTCTTATGTGCTAGATTTAGAGTTACCGTGTTTGGCTACTTTAATTGTGAACGATACAAGCCATAGAATGCCTTAGAAGTCAAAACGTGTATGGGCTGCATGGTGTGACGATAGACTATCGATGATTTGAGAAAGCTGCTTTAAAAAAGCGTGCGCTCTGTTCCTTGCCTCAGGCTGCACACGCTGTTCTCCCATCAAGTTATCATAGTTTCACCCATCAGACGATTCATCATTTAATCTTGTGTTTACTACATGTGTAATATTAGTTTCAATTTAGAATGGCTCATTATCAAATGGGCAGGAAAAGGGGGCAAGAGAGAAAAAGAAATGTCATCCGTTTGCACTCGAATAGAGAATGGAGGCCACTTTCCCCAGCAGTTCATTTCACTCACTTCGGACAGGCTACTCCGGTTATTTCCTGGTGCAACAAGTGATATTCCTCCCCAACTCTGTATGCCGTAGGCTATCCAACCCTGTCACTTCATTTGGGAAACCAAGTGAAATCTGTTTGGGAACATCGACAGTAACATGTTTTCACAGCGTAACATATGTCATGAAGTTGACAGTCCCCTCTGCACAATTGAGAAGGAATGAAGGAGAGGGAGAAAGGGAAAGTGGGATACCTAGTCAGTTATTCAACTGAAATGTGTCTTCCGCGTTTAACCCGGCCCCTCTGAAACAGAGAGGAGCGATGGAAACACACAGTGGTGAGATATTCTTTAACTAAAGGTAATGTGTCATCCTATTAATTATGAAAATATATTTTTAAATGCCCTGGATTATTCTCAAAAACAAATTCACTAAAAATGAAGCTAACTCTGAATTTGTTTCATTTAGGCTAGACCAATTATGTACCACATATCTTAAATCAGTATTGTGTATGTGTTTCTGCCTTGTGTAATATGCGATAGGCTATGTATTGTATAATGGCACAATCATTATTTTAATTCATGTTTTTTTTCGGGTTTAGTCTCATGTATAGGGCTATGCTCTAATATGCATATGATGTTTTTAAATGAATCATCACGTTAGAAAAGCGCTGTCCATTTCAACAACATCCACAACGACCATGTCACTCAAATTCATCATCACATTGAGGTGAGTTTTAATAGTATGATGGGCCTACTGTTTTGATGATCAGTGTTTAATGAGATTTTTTAATCGTCTTTGCATTGATGTCAGTGTGGTTAGAGGAACAATAGAGACCTGAGTACCAGGACATTAGGACCTGATGGAGGGACAATAGAGGCACCTGATGGATGGAGGGACAACAGAGCCCTGAGTACCAGGACATTAGGACCTGATGGAGGAACAATAGAGCCCTGAGCACAGGACATTAGGACCTGATGGAGGAACAATAGAGACCTGAGTACCAGGACATTAGGACCTGATGGAGGGACAATAGAGCCCTGAGCACCAGGACATTAGTACCAGGACATGAGTACCAGGACATTACCTGATGGAGGGACAATGGAGGGACAATAGAGCCCTGAGTACCAGGACATTAGGACCTGATGAGCCCTGAGCACCAGGGACAACAATAGAGCCCTGAGTACCAGGACATTAGGACCTGATGGAGGGACAATAGAGCCCAGTACCAGGACATTAGGACCAGGACATTGGACCTGATGGAGGGACAACAGAGCCCTGAGTACCAGGACATTAGGACCTGATGGAGGGACAATAGAGCCCTGAGTACCAGGACATTAGTACCTGATGGAGGGAGGCCCTGAGACCAGGACATTAGGACCTGATGGAGGGACAACAGAGCCCTGGAGTACCAGGACATTAGGACTGATCGTTAGCGCTTTTTAACATTTTTAAAATGTATTTTTAATTTAACCTTTATTTAACTAGGCAAGTCAGTAAACCTGTCTAGACCTGGGGTTCCGCGTTCCGCTAGCGGAACCCCGCCAATAGCCAATGAAGTTGCAGTGTGCCAAATACAAATCAACAGACATCTCATTATTAAAGATAAAATTCTCGTTAATCCAGCCACATTGTCTGATTTCAAAAAGCTTTACAGTGAAAGCTCCACAAACGATTATGTTCGGTCACCACCAACTCACAGAAAAACCCAGCCATTATTCCAGCCAAAGAGAGGAGGCACAAAAGCACAAATAGAGATAAAATTAATCACTAACCTTTGATGATCTTCATCAGATGACACTCATAGGTCTTCATGTTACACAATACATGTATGTTGTGTTCGGTAAAGTTCATATTTATATCCAAAAGTCTTATTTTACATTGGCGTGTTATGTTCAGTAGTTCCAAAACATGCTGTGATATTGCAGAGAGCCACATGAATTCACAGAAATACTCATAATAAATGTTGATGAAAAACAACTATTATACATAGAACATTAGATACACTTCTCCTTCATGCAACCACTGTGTCAGATTTTTTAAAAACTTTACGGAAAAAGCATAATCTGAGAACGGCACTCAGAGCCCAAACCAGACAGAGAAATATCCACCATGTTGGGTAGTCAACATTATTCATAAATAGCATTATAAATATTAACTTTACCTTTGATGATCTTCATCAGAATGTACTCCCAGGAATCACAGTTCCGCAATAAATGCTTGTTTTGTTCGATAATGTCCATCATTTATGTCCATTTATGTCCAATAGCTTCTTTTGTTAAGGCGTTTGATAAACAAATCCAAAAGCTGCGGTCTGGTCCATTCGGACGAAACGTTCAAAAGTTATATTACAGGTCGAAGAAACTTGTCAAGCTAAGTATAGAAGCAATCTTTAGGATGTTTTTATCATAAAACTTCAATAATGTTCCAACTGGAGAATTCCATTGTCTGTAGAAAAGCAATGTAACGAGAGCTACCTCTCTCAAGTGAAAGCGCGTGACTGAGAACGAGGCTGTAAGCCCCTTAGTCAAACAGCTCCCATCCGGCCCCCTTCACATGAGAAGACTGAATCAACATTCTAAAGACAGTTGACATCTAGTGGAAGCCTTAGGAAGTGCAAAATAACACATATCCCACTGTGTATTCGATAGGGGGCTGAGTTGAAAAACTACAAACCTCAGATTTCCCACTTCCTGTTTTGATTTTTTTCTCAGGTTTTTGCCTGCCATATGAGTTCTGTTATACTCACAGACATCATTTAAACAGTTTTAGAAACTTCTGAGTGTGTTCTATCCAATACTACTAATAATATGCATATATTAGCATCTGGGACTGAGTAGGAGGCAGTTCACTCTGGGCATGCTATTCATCCAAAAGTGAAAATGCTGCCCCTATCCCAAACAAGTTAATTAAGAACACATTCTTGTTATATACAATGATGGCCCCCGGCCAAACCCGGACTACACTGAGCCAATTGTGCGCCACGCAATGGGACTCCCAATCACGGCCGGTTGTGATGCAGCCTGGATATGCAGAGTGCATAAGAGGGGATTACTGTTTCTAAGAGGTCACTTAGAATGTTACTGCAGTCGTGACTCATAACTGCCGGTGTTGTGGTAAGACCCACACCGCAACACCCTTAAGTATGACCTTTCCCTTCAGCAAAATGATCTGTGTTTTGGGGTACTCAATCGATATCTTAGCGGGTCAGTTACAGCGGGAGTTCAAGGGTACGCAAGACAACGAGCAAAAATGCCTGGCCCTGACGGTCCATCCCTCATGTTAATTGGGTGATGTGTAAAGTGACGGGCCGCTCCTAATCCTGTCATTAATCTGGTGATTTGTCACTGGAAGGATACGTCGCCCAGCTGCAACATTGTGCTTCAACCTCACCCTGCCTGACCTCTGCTCTGAATCACTACGCCACACCGAAACTAGCTCGTTATTGGCGATCTTCCGATAGTTCTACTTAAATGCCGTTTCTAACGCAAACAGCAGATGGATGAATTTGTCTTTAATGTGTTGAGTCGCATTTATAGAGAGCAAATGCTGCTGTCATTTGATGGAAGCGTTTGACGTCACTGTGACTCTTAGGCGGAGTGACAAGAGGCAGATGACGTAGTGCAGTAGTAGAAACATGGGTCTGGCTCCAAACCAAAGATCCTGTTCCATAACAAGAGGCTTAGCAGCCATGTTGTAATGATGGTTCACCTTTTTTGAAGATGAACAAACGGGCTCTTTTGTCTCCTAATCACAGATACTGTATAGTGTGAATATCACCCAGCTGACTAAATGCATCCTTTCGGCCTCGGAAGAAAATGCATTCTCCCCAGAGAATCACGCACAGGAGCATCTTGCTTTTCTTTGTGTCTTTGACTTTGAGAGAGTTTCTTTGGAAGTGTCCCGCCACGGCAGCAAGAGCCGAAATTGAAATGAAGGGCTTAGAGGGCCAGTCAGAAAACTACGGAGAATAGCATTAACCTCACCACTAGTAGGTCTTAACTGGAAGCAAAGCAATAAAACAAGCTGGAGGCTGGACTGCCAGACAGGCAGACTGAGTCTGCCTTGAGCATACAGGCAGAAAAGACAGACAGACATGCAGGCAGGCAGAAAGATGAGGCAGACAAAAATCACAACAGCACAATGCAAGGAAAAAAGACACGGTCAACAAACAAATGAATAGATTTTCTCTTTTAGTATAAAGTTACATTTTGTCAATCCACTCCAAAGGCTAGTGCTATATTCAGCGGCACGGTGTGAAATAGCGGCTACGGCATTTAAATCCATTTCTATTGTCCCCTCGGAAGTGAACGGTGTTCGGCGAAGGCCTTCCTACCATTGTCGAAGTGAGTCACGGTCAAACGGTAAGGCAAACTTTGTGTCCAACGTCTCACTGCGGAGATCCAAAGCAAGGGAGAGGAGCGTACGTTTCTTAAACACAGCTTGGAACTGGGAAACCGTCTTCCAAAGCAGTAGAAAAGAAGAGGCAGACCGTTCTCCAGGCAGACACAATATATTCACTATTTATTTAACTAGACAAGTCAGTTAAGAACAAATTCTTATTTACAATGACGGCCCACCCCGGCTAAACCCTAACCCGACGCTGGGACTCCTGATCACGGCCAGTTGTGATGCAGCCTGGAATCCAACCAGGGTCTGTAGTGACGCCTGTAGCACTGAGATGCAGTAGACCTTAGACCGCTGCGCCACTCAGGAGCTCTGGTGTGTGTAGCTGTGCAATATATTCCATTTGACTAGAGCTCTCACTTAGTGTTAGTAGTGGTTTCCTGCTGGGGTAGTAAATGTGAGTTTTTGGTCTTGGTAGTGTATAATGCTGCAATGAGTAAATTGGCTGTGATATTAGGTGCCCCTTAACCCACCCAATGTTTCTTTAATGGTGAACTTTGACAGCGGGGACTGAAGACAGTAGAATAGAAGTCATTGTGAGGAGGATGATAACCGAGTACCTATGCCCTGTCGTGATTGGACAGGGAAATTTGATTCGCAACCGGTACTTCTCATCAACCCCTATACAGGTGTTGTAATACAGATAACGTCTGAGATTCGCCACACACAATCTCTCTCTCTCTCTCTCTCTCTCTCTCTCTCTCTCTCTCTCTCTCTCTCTCTTTCTCTTCTCTCTCTCTCTCTCTCTCTCTCTCGTGCCCGTAGGAACAGTCACTCTCAAATCAATATGTTGCCCCTTTCTTTATTCTGCTAGGATTGTTCCAGAGAGTGGGGAGGTGATCTGTCAGACGGCCGGGCTGAGCTCACAGTCTGCCCGGCGACGCTCACACCCTTCATTTGGGACACAGTGCCAGACCTCGCTAACCTTTGAGTGATTATGTTCCATCCTCTCTCTCTCTCTCTTCTCAATCTCACTTTCCCTCTTCTCTCTCTCTCTGACTCTTCTATATCTCTCTTTCCCCATTTTGTTTTCTTTTATCCCGTCCGTGCAGTGCAGTCTGACATGGGGCGGTGTGACACACACAAAGTCTGTCCCACCTCTCCCCCAACAAGACTCAGGTGCGCCCACTCAGCACCCGGTGCCAGTTTCCATTACGGCAGGCCTTACATCACCCACACCAAGGCCACAAGGAAGAGCCATCCATCTCCCTGTGGTTGTGGGAGGTGGAACACACAGTAGAGATGCATAGGGTTCTTTTATTTGATTTACAATGGATATAGCCCTAAATGGCTGTATGGCCAATGCTGTCACAGAAGAGGCTTTGTATTGACTGGAGACGGGATCTTTAGTTTCTCTTTGGGGGAAAGTAATATTCCTCCGCTGCTGTTTTCAACACAACACCCCGAGCCATGCACCCTACTTCCTCATCATAGGGAGCCATGCACCCTACTTCCCCATCATAGGGAGCCATGCACCCTACTTCCCCCCATCATAGGGAGCCATGCACCCTACTTCCTCATCATAGGGAGCCATGCACCCTACTTCCCCCATCATAGGGAGCCATGCACCCTACTTCCCCCATCATAGGGAGCCATGCACCCTACTTCCCCATCATAGGGAGCCATGCACCCTACTTCCCCATCATAGGGAGCCATGCACCCTACTTCCCTCATCATAGGGAGCCATGCACCCTACTTCCCCCATCATAGGGAGCCATGCACCCTACTTCCCCATCATAGGGAGCCATGCACCCTACTTCCCCCATTATAGGGAGCCATGCACCTACTTCCCCATCATAGGGAGCCATGCACCCTACTTCCTCATCATAGGGAGCCATGCACCCTACTTCCCCCATCATAGGGAGCCATGCACCCTACTTCCCCATCATAGGGAGCCATGCACCCTACTTCCCCCATCATAGGGAGCCATGCACCCTACTTCCCCATCATAGGGAGCCATGCACCCTACTTCCCCATCATAGGGAGCCATGCACCCTACTTTCCCATCATAGGGAGCCATGCACCCTACTTCCCCCATCATAGGGAGCCATGCACCCTACTTCCCCCATCATAGGGAGCCATGCACCCTACTTCCCTCATCATAGGGAGCCATGCACCCTACTTCCCTCATCATAGGGAGCCATGCACCCTACTTCCCTCATCATAGGGAGCCATGCACCCTACTTCCCTCATCATAGGGAGCCATGCACCCTACTTCCCCCATCATAGGGAGCCATGCACCCTACTTCCCTCATCATAGGGAGCCATGCACCCTACTTCCCCCATCATAGGGAGCCATGCACCCTACTTCCCCCATCATAGGGAGCCATGCACCCTACTTCCCCCATCATAGGGAGCCATGCACCCTACTTCCCCCATCATAGGGAGCCATGCACCCTACTTCCCCCATCATAGGGAGCCATGCACCCTACTTCCCCCATCATAGGGAGCCATGCACCCTACTTCCCCCATCATCTACGTGCTCCCTAATACTTACAAGAAGTATCAGCGGCACAAAATGATCAGTAACACTGGTATCTACGAGTGATTGCACTGTAATTAAACACACACAGAGGGAATGCTGGGTAATTGATGCACATTGATCTCTTGACAAGATAACTCTTCCCTCTATTGTTGCGACTCGGCAGGAAAATAGGGAGCTAAAAAATAATTTGTCTGACAGAAATGCAGGCACTGGAAGTAAAGAAGGGGAAAACAGAGAAACGACAGAACGAGATCAA
>NW_026290011.1:0-2323 GCF_023373465.1 Oncorhynchus keta
GACCATACAAACGCTCCACACCGCATGGCGCGCCACCCCTAATCTGGTGGTCCCAGCGCGCACGACACGTGGAGTTCCAGGTCTCCGGTAGCCTCTGGAACTGCCGATCTCACGTGCCAACAAGGCAGAGTTCATCTCAGCCTATGCGCTCCCTCCAGTCCCTCGACTTCTTGGCACTGGCGGAACACTTGGATCACCACCAGGTAACACTGCTACCTCCTGCCGCTCTCTCCTGGCGCCGCCCACGTGCATCTCGCACGCTGCCCGTAGGCTGCTGGTCAGCGGGGTGGTGGCACCGGGATCCTCATCTCTCCCAAGTGGCTCCTTCTCTCTTTCTCCCCTTACCCATCATGCCCGTCGCCTCCTTTTGAATTCCATGCTGTCACAGTTGCCAGCTCCTCTCAAGCTTAACATCCTTATCATCCTACCGCCTCCAGGGTTCCCTCGGAGAGTTCATCAATGAGCTTGATGCCTTGATAAGCTCCTTTCCACGAGGGACGACGGTTCTGGGCGACTTTAACCTCCCCGTCTACCTTTGACTCATTCCTCTCTGCCTCCTTCTTTCCCTCCTCTCCTCTTTTGACCTCACCCTCTCACCTTCCCCCTACTCACAAGACAGGCAATACGCTTGACCTCATCTTTACTAGATGCTGTTCTTCCACTAACCTCATTGCAACTCCCCTCCAAGTCTCCGACCACTACCTTGTATCCTTTTTCCCTCTCGCTCTCATCCAACACTTCCCCACTGCCCCTACTCGGATGGTATCGCGCCGTCCCAACCTTCGCTCTCTCTCCCCCGCTTCTCTCTCCTCTTCCATCCTATCATCTCTTCCCTCTGCTCAAACTTTCTCCAACCTATCTCCTGATTCTGCCTCCTCAACCCTCCTCTCCTCCCTTTCTGCATCCTTTGACTCTCTATGTCCCCCTATCCTCCAGGCCGGCTCGGTCCTCCCCTCCCGCTCCGTGGCTCGGCGACTCATTGCGAGCTCACAGAACAGGGCTCCCGGGCACCCGAGCGGAAATGGAAAACTCGCCTCCCTGCGGACCTGGCATCCTTTCAGCTCCCTCCTCTCTACATTTTCCTCCTCTGTCTCTGCTGCTAAAGCCACTTTCTACCATTCTAAATTCCAAGCATCTGCCTCTAACCTAGGAAGCTCTTTGCCACCTTCTCCTCCCTCCTGAATCCTCCTCCCCCTCCCCCCTCCTCCCTCTCTGCAGATGACTTCGTCAACCATTTTGAAAAGAAGGTCGATGACATCCGATCCTCGTTTGCTAAGTCAAACGACACCGCTCAGTTCTGCTCACACTGCCTACCCTGTGCTCTGACCTCTTTCTCCCCTCTCTCTCCAGATGAAATCTCGCGTCTTGTGACGGCTGGCCGCCCAACAACCTGCCCGCTTGACCCTATCCCCTCCTCTCTTCTCCAGACCATTTCCGGAGACCTTCTCCCTTACCTCACCTCGCTCATCAACTCATCCTGACCGCTGGCTACGTCCCTTCCGTCTTCAAGAAGCGAGAGTTGCACCCCTTCTGAAAAAACCTACACTCGATCCCTCCGATGTCAGCAACTACAGACCAGTATCCCTTCTTTCTTTTCTCTCCAAAACTCTTGGTACCGTCCTTGGCCAGCTCTACCGCTATCTCTCAGAATGACCTTCTTGATCCAAATCAGTCAGGTTTCAAGACTAGTCATTCAACTGAGACTGCTCTTCTCTGCTCACGGAGGCGCTCCGCACTGCTAAAGCTAACTCTCTCTCCTCTGCTCTCATCCTTCTAGACCTATCGGCTGCCTTGATACTGTGAACAATCAGATCCTCCTCTCCACCCTCTCCGAGTTGGGCATCTCCGGCGTGGCCCACGCTTGGAATGCGTCTACCTGACAGGTCGCTATACACCAAGTCACTTGGCTCTGTCATAACCTCACATGGTCTCTCCTATCATTGCTATGCAGACGACACACAATTAATCTTCTCCTTTCCCCCTTCTGATGACCAGGTGGCGAATGTCTCTGCATGTCTGGCAGACATATCAGTGTGGATGACGGATCACCACCTCAAGCTGAACCTCGGCAAGACGGAGCTGCTCTTCCTCCCGGGGAAGGACTGCCCGTTCCATGATCTCGCCATCACGGTTGACAACTCCATTGTGTCCTCCCAGAGCGCTAAGAACCTTGGCGTGATCCTGGACAACACCCTGTCGTTCTCAACTAACATCAAGGCGGTGGCCCGTTCCTGTAGGTTCATGCTCTACAACATCCTAGAGTACGACCCTGCCTCACACAGGAAGCGGCGAGTCCTAATCCAGGCACTTGTCATCTCCCGTC
>NW_026290012.1:0-7500 GCF_023373465.1 Oncorhynchus keta
ATATCATAAACAATACAGATCCCAACACATCAATGCCAAGGAGAATACAGTAGAAATCCTATGTGAAATATATTGCACAGACACACACACACACACACGCACACACACACACACACACACAAACACACACACACACACACAAACATACACGCACCACACAAACATACACACACACACAAACACAAACATACACACACACAAACATGCACGCACCACACAAACATACACACACACACAAACACACACACACATACACACACCACACAAACACAAACATACACACACACACAAACATGCACCACACAAACATACACACCACACAAACACACACAAACATACACACACCACACAAACACAGCAGACATGCACGCACCACACAAACATACACACACCACACAAACATACACACACCACACAAACACACCACACAAACATACACACACACACACACAAACATACACACACAACACACACACAAACACACCACACAAACATACACACACCACACAAACATACACACACCACACAAACACACACACCACACACACACACCACACTAACATACACACACACACACACACACACACACACACACACACACCACACAAACATACACACACACAAACATACACACACCACACAAACATACACACACACACACACCACACAAACAAACATACACACAAACATACACACACACACACACAACACATACACACACACACACACAACATACAATACACAAACATATACACACACACACATACATAAATACATACACCACACAAACACACACACCACTACAAACACACACACACCACACCAACACACACCACACAAACACACACACCACACTAACATACACACACCACACACACACACCACACACCACACTAACATAAACACACACAAACATACACACACCACACAAACATACACACACTACACAAACATACACACACATACACAAACATACACACACTACACAAACATACACACACCACACAAACATACACACACACACACACACACACACACACACACACACACACACACACACACACACACACACACACACACACACACACACACACACACACACACACACACACACACACACACCACACAAACACATATCACACACAAACATACATAAATACATACACCACACAAACACACACACCACACAAACACACACACACCACACAAACACACCACACAAACACACACACCACACTAACATACACACACACACACAAACACACACACCACACACCACACTAACATAAACACACACAAACATACACACACCACACAAACATACACACACTACACAAACATACACACACTACACAAACATACACACACCACACAAACATACACACACACACACACACACACACACACCACACTAACATACACACACCACACAAACACACACACCACACACCACACTAACATAAACACACACAAACATACACACACCACACAAACATACACACACTACACAAACATACACACACTACACAAACATACACACACCACACAAACATACACACACACACACACACACACACACACACACACATCACACACACACACACACACACACACACACACACACACACACACACACACACACACACACACACCACCACAAACAAACATACACACACACACACCACACAAACATACACACACACACCACACAAACATACACACACACACACACACCACACAAACATACACACACACACACACACACATACAACACACAAACATACACACACCACACATACACATTCTCGAAAGAGAGGATTCATTTTTTTAAAGAAGAAAGGTAGTGAGAGGAAAATCAACTTTGAAAGAATAGGATAGGAGAGAGGAAGAGATGGAGGTACAAGAAAACCCATATATATTTGATAAGGAAGGAAATGCAAAAGGAGGGGAACAAGAGGAGGAGATGGAGAAAATAGGAGAGGAGTGCAATGGATGGAGAGAGTTAAATCACTGTCGCTGGCTGATGAAGCACTTTCTCAGAGGTAGAGAGAGACAGGGAGAGAGAGTGACAGAGAGAGAGAGTGACAGGGAGAGAGAGAGTGACAGGGAGAGAGAGACAGAGAGAGAGAGAGACAGGGAGAGAGAGACAGAGACAGAGAGAGAAAATCCTCTGCATTATTATTAACAGCAGACTCATACATTTCCTCAATGAAAACAATGTACTGAGCAAATGTCAAATTGGCTTTTTACCAAATTACCGTACAACAGACCATGTATTCACCCTGCACACCTTAATTGACAACCAAACACACCAAAACAAAGGCAAAGTCTTCTCATGCTTTGTTGATTTCAAAAAAGCCTTCGACTCAATTTGGCATGAGGGTCTGCTATACAAACTGATGGAAAGTGGTGTTGGGGGTAAAACATATGACATTATAAAATCCATGTACACAAACAACAAGTGTGCGGTTAAAATTGGCAAAAACACACACAATTCTTCACACAGGGTCGTGGGTTAGACAGGGATGCAGCTTAAGCCCCACCTCTTCAACATATATATCAACGAACTGGCGCGGCACTAGAAAAGTCTGCAGCACCGGCCTCCCCCTGCTAGAATGAAGTCAAATGTCTGCTGTTTGCTGATGATCTGGTGCTTCTGTCACCAACCAATGAGGGCCTACAGCAGCACCTAGATCTTATGCACAGATTCTGTCAGACCTGGGCCCTGACAGTAAATCTCAGTAAGACCAAAATAATGGTGTTCCAAAAAAGGTCCAGTCACCAGGACCACAAATACAAATTCCATCTAGACACTGTTGCCCTAGAGCAAAAAAAACTATACATACCTTGGCCTAAACATCAGCGCCACAGGTAACTTCCACAAAGGTGTGAACGATCTGAGAGACAAGGCAAGAAGGGCATTCTATGCCATCAAAAGAAACATAAATTTCAACATACCAATTAGGATTTGGCAAAAATACTTGAATCAGTCATAGAGCCCATTGCTCTTTATGGTTGTGAGGTCTGGGGTCCGCTCACAACCAAGACTTCACAAAATGGGACAAACACCAAATTGAGACTCTGCACGCAGAATTCTGCAAAAATATCCTCCGTGTACAACGTAAAACACCAAATAATGCATGCAGAGCAGAATTAGGCCGATACCCACTAATTATCAAAATCCAGAAAAGAGCCATTAAATTCTACAACCACCTAAAAGGAAGCGATTCACAAACCTTCCATAACAAAGCCATCACAAACAGAGAGATGAACCTGGAGAAGAGTCCCCTAAGCTGGTCCTGGGGCTCTGTCTACAAACACAAACACACCCTACAGAGCCCCAGGACAACAGCACAATTAGACCCAACCAAATCATGAGGAAAACAAAAAGATACTTACTTAATACATTGAAAGAATTAACAAAAAACAGGAGCAAACTAGAACGCTATTTGGCCTCACATTATATACACAGCGGCAGAATACCTGACCACTGTGACTGACCCAAATTAAGGAAAGCTTGACTATGTACAGACTCAGTGAGCATAGCCTTGCTATTGAGAAAGGCCGCCGTAGGCAGACATGGCTCTCAAGAGAAGACAGGCTATGTGCTCACTGCCCACAAAATGAGGTGGAAACTGAGCTGCACTTCCTAACCTCCTGCCCAATGTATGACCATATTAGAGAGACATATTTCCCCAGATCACACAGATCCACAAAGAATTCGAAAACATATCCAATTTTGAAAAACTCCCATACCTACTGGGTGAAATTCCACAGTGTGCCATCACAGCAGCAAGATTTGTGACCTGTTGCCACGAGAAAAGGGCAACCAGTGAAGAACAAACACCATTGTAAATACAACCCATATTTATGCTTATTTATTTTATCTTGTGTCCTTTAATTATTTGTACATTGTATATATATATATATATATATATATATATATATATAATATGACATTTGTAATGTCTTTACTGTTTTGAAACTGTTGTATGTGTAATGTTTACTGTTAATTTTTGTTGTTTTTCACTTTATATATTCACTTTGTATGTTGTCTACCTCACTTGCTTTGGCAATGTTAACACATGTTTCCCATGCCAATAAAGCCCTTGAATTGAAATTGAATTGAATTGAGAGAGTGACAGGGAGAGAGAGACAGGGGGAGAGAGAGTGACAGAGAGAGACAGAGTGACAGGGAGAGAGAGACAGAGACAGGGAGAGAGAGACAGGGAGAGAGAGACAGGGAGAGAGAGACAGAGAGAGAGAGACAGGGAGAGAGAGACAGAGACAGGGAGAGAGAGAGAGACAGGGAGAGAGAGAGTGACAGGGAGAGAGAGAGTGACAGGGAGAGAGAGAGTGACAGGGAGAGAGAGAGTGACAGGGAGAGAGAGTGACAGGGAGAGAGAGAGTGACAGGGAGAGAGAGACAGAGACAGAGAGAGAGAGACAGGGAGAGAGAGACGGGGAGATAGTGACAGAGACAGAGAGAGAGAGAGAGACAGGGAGAGAGAGACGGGGAGAGAGTGAATAGAGACATATTTACAGCGACAGAGAGACAGAGAGAGACAGGGAGCGCAGAGAACGCAGAGAGAGCGACAGACAAAACAGAGAGAGCTAAGTATTATTAAGCCTGCTCACATCACATATACACCGTTATTATTCGCATCAAGACAACATATACAACGCCGCGATGCTCTAAGAGCATATTCGCTGGTCCCACTTCATATTCTAGACACCAGCATATTATTATTCAAGTATTCCGGCATACACGCTATTATTCGTTCTGACATATAATACACAGAGAGCAAGCTGAAGGAGAGAGGGACAGAGAGAGAGAAAGAGAGAGAGAGACAGATAAAGTGAGAGAGGGAGACACAGAGAGCGGGTGCTTGAGAGAGAGAGAGACCGAGAGTGAGACACAGAGAGAGCGAGAGAGCAAGAAAGAGAGACAGAGCGTGAGACAGAGTGAGACAGCGAGGAGACACAGAGAGCGAGAGAGACACACAGAGAGACATACAGAGAGAGAGAGAGAGAGAGAGAGAGAGACAGAGAGAGAGACACAGACAGAGAGCGATAATAGGAGAGGAGTGCAATGGATGGAGAGAGTTAAATCACTGTAGCTGAGAGAGAGTGACAGACAGAGAGAGAGTGACAGGGAGAGAGAGACAGGGGGAGAGAGAGTGACAGAGAGAGACAGAGTGACAGGGAGAGAGAGACAGAGACAGAGAGACAGGGAGAGAGAGACAGGGAGAGAGAGACAGAGAGAGAGAGACAGGGAGAGAGAGACAGAGACAGAGAGAGAGAGACAGGGAGAGAGAGAGTGACAGGGAGAGAGTGACAGGGAGAGAGAGAGTGACAGGGAGAGAGTGACAGGGAGAGAGAGAGTGACAGGGAGAGAGAGACAGAGACAGAGAGAGAGAGACAGGGAGAGAGAGACGGGGAGAGAGTGACAGAGACAGAGAGAGAGAGACAGGGAGAGTGAGACGGGGAGAGAGTGACAGAGACAGAGCGACAGCAACAGAGAGACAGAGAAGAGACAGGAGAGAGATATTCTGCTCAGAGAACGAGATAGAGCAAGAGAGAGACAGACAAACAGAGATAGTGAGAGAGAAAGCGAGCAACATCAGAGAGAGAGACACAGAGAGCGAGACAGAGCAAGAGAGAGAGACACAGATGGCGAGAGAGCGAGAGAGAGCCACAGAGAGCGGAGAGACAGAGAGAGAGAGCGAGAGATTTAGATATCAGAGAGAGAGAAAGAGAGAGAGACACAGAGAGCGTGCAAGCGAGAGAGAGACCGAGAGTGAGACACAGAGAGCGAGAGAGAGAGAGAGAGAGAGACAGACAAACAGAGAGAGCGAGAGAGAAAGCGAGCGAGACAGAGAGAGAGACACAGAGAGCGAGACAGAGCAAAGAGAGAGAGACACAGAGTGCGAGAGAGCGAGAGAGAGCCACAGAGAGCGTGAGAGACAGAGAGAGAGATTTCCATATTTGGCATATCGTTATATTATATATTTATATATCACAGAGAGCGTGCAAGCGAGAGAGAGACCGAGAGTGAGACACAGAGAGCGAGAGAGCGAGAGACAGAGAGTGAGACACAGAGTGAGACAGAGAGTGAGACACAGAGAGCGAGAGAGACACACAGAGAGAGAGAGAGAGAGAGAGAGAGAGAGAGAGAGAGAGAGAGAGAGAGAGAGAGACAGAGAGAGAGACACAGACAGAGAGCGATAATAGGAGAGGAGTGCAATGGATGGAGAGAGTTAAATCACTGTAGCTGAGAGAGAGTGACAGAGAGAGAGAGTGTGACAGGGAGAGGGAGACAGGGGGAGAGAGAGTGACAGAGAGAGACAGAGTGACAGGGAGAGAGAGAATGCCAGGGAGAGAGAGAGTGGCAGGGAGAGAGAGACAGAGACAGAGAGAGAGACACAGACAGAGAGCGATAATAGGAGAGGAGTGCAATGGATGGAGAGAGTTAAATCACTGTAGCTGAGAGAGAGTGACAGAGAGAGAGAGTGACAGGGAGAGAGAGACAGGGGGAGAGAGAGTGACAGAGAGAGACAGATCGCTTACAGGAGAGAGAATGCCAGAGAGAGAGAGTGACAGGAGAGAGACAGAGACAGAGAGACAGGGCTATTAGAGACAGAGACAGAGAGAGAGAGACAGGGAGAGAGAGACAGAGACAGAGACAGAGAGAGAGATTAGAGAGACAGGAGAGAGAGACAGAGACAGAGAGAGAGAGACAGGGAGAGAGACGGGGAGAGAGTGACAGAGACAGAGCGACAGCGTTTAATGCTAGACAGGAGAGAGACAGGGAGAGAGTTTGCGAGGCGAGAGAACAGAGAGAGAGAGCAAGAGAGAGACAGACAAACAGAGAGAGCGAGAGAGAAAGCGAGCGAGACAGAGAGAGACACAGAGAGCGAGACAGAGCAAGAAAGAGAGCCACAGAGAGCGTGAGAGACAGCGAGAGAGAGCGACAGACACAGAGAGAGCGAGCGTGAGAGACATACAGAGTCCGCCTGTTTATATTTTACCGCATTATTAATTGCCATACTACATCACGCATATTCATATACATCACCGCATATACATATATACATACATCACATATCAAGAGACATCACATCGACAGAGAGCCATAACAGAGAGGGAGTGCAAATGGATGGAGAGAGTTAAATCACTGTAGCTGAGAGGAGTGACAGAGAGAGAGAGACAGGGAGAGAGAGACAGGAGAGAGAGTGACAGGAGAGACAGAGTGACAGAGAGAGAGATGCCAGGGAGAGAGAGAGTGACAGGGAGAGAGAGACAGAGACAGAGAAAGACAGGGAGAGAGAGATTATCATGCATATTTATCATGCATATTTATCATACATATTTTATCGCGATACATATTTATCATATTATTACACACGCTATTACTATTATTATATAATGGCGCATATATATTATCCGCATATTTCATCACATATCAGCATATACATATTAATATCGGCTATTATTTACA
>NW_026290013.1:0-4595 GCF_023373465.1 Oncorhynchus keta
GATATATTAATGAATCCCACAGATGACTAGGTGATAGAGACAGAGAGGGTTTGTATATATATATATTAATGAATCCCTGAGATGACTAGGTGATAGAGACAGAGAGGGGTTTGTTGATATATTAATGAATCCCTGAGATGACTAGGTGATAGACAGAGGAGTTTGTTGATATATTAATGAATCCCTGAGATGACTAGTGATAGAGACAGAGAGGGTTTGTTGATATATTAATGAATCCCTGAGATGACTAGGTGATAGAGACAGAGAAGGATGACTTTGTTTGTATATATATTAATGAATCCCTGAGATGACTAGGTGATAGAGACAGAGAGGGTTTGTTGATATATTAATGAATCCCTGAGATGACTAGGTGATAGGGGGTGATGAGAGACAGACAGAGGGGTTTGTTGATATATTAATGAATCCCTGAGATGACTAGAGACAGAGAGGGTTTGTGATAGAGACAGAGAGGGGTTTGTATGATATATTAATGAATCCCTGAGATGACTAGGTGATAGAGACAGAGAGGGTTTGTTGATATATTAATGAATCCCTGAGATGACTAGGTGATAGAGACAGAGAGGGTTTGTTGATATATTAATGAATCCCTGAGATGACTAGGTGATAGGGTTATGATATAATGAATCCCTGAGATGACTAGGTGATAGAGACAGAGAGGGTTTGTTGATATATTAATGAATCCCTGAGATGACTAGGTGATAGAGACAGAGAGGGTTTGTATATATATTAATGAATCCCTGAGATGACTAGGTGATAGAGACAGAGAGGGTTTGTATATATATTAATGAATCCCTGAGATGACTAGGTGATAGAGACAGAGAGGGTTTGTATATATATTAATGAATCCCTGAGATGACTAGGTGATAGAGACAGAGAGGGTTTGTATATATATTAATGAATCCCTGAGATGACTAGGTGATAGAGACAGAGAGGGGTTTGTTGATATATTAATGAATCCCTGAGATGACTAGGTGATAGAGACAGAGAGGGTTTGTATATATATTAATGAATCCCTGAGATGACTAGGTGATAGAGACAGAGAGGGTTTGTATATATATTAATGAATCCCTGAGATGACTAGGTGATAGAGACAGAGAGGGTTTGTTGATATATTAATGAATCCCTGAGATCCTAGGTGATAGAGATGACTAATGAATCCCTGAGATGACTAGGTGATAGAGACAGAGAGGGGTTTGTTGATATATTAATGAATCCCTGAGATGACTAGGTGATAGAGACAGAGAGGGTTTGTTGATATATTAATGAATCCCTGAGATGACTAGGTGATAGAGACAGAGAGGTTTGTTGATATATTAATGAATCCCTGAGATGACTAGGTGATAGAGACAGAGAGGGTTTGTTGATATATTAATGAATCCAAGATGACTAGGTGATAGAGACAGAGAGGGGTTTGTTGATATATTAATGAATCCCTGAGATGACTAGGTGATAGAGACAGAGAGGGTTTGTTGATATATTAATGAATCCCTGAGATGACTAGGTGATAGAGACAGAGAGGGGTTTGTTGATATATTAATGAATCCCTGAGATGACTAGGTGATAGAGACAGAGAGGGGTTTGTTGATATATTAATGAATCCCCGAGATGAATAGGTGATAGAGACAGAGAGGGTTTGTTGATATATTAATGAATCCCTGAGATGACTAGGTGATAGAGACAGAGAGGGTTTGTATATATATATATTAATGAATCCCTGAGATGACTAGGTGATAGAGACAGAGAGGGTTTGTTGATATATTAATGAATCCCTGAGATGACTAGGTGATAGAGACAGAGAGGGTTTGTTGATATATTAATGAATCCCTGAGATGACTAGGTGATGAGGTTTGATGACTAGGTGATAGAGACAGAGAGGGTTTGTGATATATTAAGGGTTGAATCCCTGAGATGACTAGGTGATAGAGACAGAGAGGTTTGTTGATATATTAATGAATCCCTGAGATGACTAGGTTTGATAGAGACAGAGAGGGTTTGTTGATATATTAATGAATCCCTGAGATGACTAGGTGATAGAGACAGAGAGGGTTTGTTGATATATTAATGAATCCCTGAGATGACTAGTGTGATGACTAGACAGAGAGAGGGTTTGTTGATATATTAATGAATCCCTGAGATGACTAGGTGATAGAGACAGAGAGGGTTTGTTGATATATTAATGAATCCCTGAGATGACTAGGTGATAGAGACAGAGAGGGTTTGTTGATATATTAATGAATCCCTGAGATGACTAGGTGATAGAGACAGAGAGGGTTTGTTGATATATTAATGAATCCCCCTGAGATGACTAGGTGATAGAGACAGAGAGGGTTTGTTGAATATAGGTGATAGGGGTTTGTTGATATATTAATGAATCCCTGAGATGACTAGGTGATAGAGACAGAGAGGGGTTTGTTGATATATTAATGAATCCCTGAGATGACTAGGTGATAGAGACAGAGAGGGTTTGTTTATATATTAATGAATCCCTGAGATGACTAGGTGATAGAGACAGAGAGGGTTTGTATATATATATATTAATGAATCCCTGAGATGACTAGGTGATAGAGACAGAGAGGGTTTGTATATATATATTAATGAATCCCTGAGATGACTAGGTGATAGAGACAGAGAGGGTTTGTTGATATATTAATGAATCCCTGAGATCCCTGGGGTTTGTTGATGAACTAGAGACAGAGAGGGTTTGTTTGATATATTAATGAATCCCTGAGATGATAGAGACAGAGAGGGTTTGTATATATATATATTAATGAATCCCTGAGATGACTAGGTGATAGAGACAGAGAGGGTTTGTTGATATATTAATGAATCCCTGAGATGACTAGGTGATAGAGACAGAGAGGGTTTGTATATATATATATTAATGAATCCCTGAGATGACTAGGTGATAGAGACAGAGAGGGTTTGAATCCCTGAGATGACTAGGTGATAGAGACAGAGAGGGTTTGTATATATATATATTAATGAATCCCTGAGATGACTAGGTGATAGAGACAGAGAGGGTTTGTTGATATATTAATGAATCCCTGAGATGACTAGGTGATAGAGACAGAGAGGGTTTGTTGATATATTAATGAATCCCTGAGATGACTAGGTGATAGAGACAGAGAGGGTTTGTTGATATATTAATGAATCCCTGAGATGACTAGGTGATAGAGACAGAGAGGGTTTGTATATATATATATTAATGAATCCCTGAGATGACTAGGTGATAGAGACAGAGAGGGTTTGTTGATATATTAATGAATCCCTGAGATGACTAGGTGATAGAGACAGAGAGGGTTTGTTGATATATTAATGAATCCCTGAGATGACTAGGTGATAGAGACAGAGAGGGGTTTGTTGATATATTAATGAATCCCTGAGATGACTAGGTGATAGAGACAGAGAGGGGTTTGTTGATATATTAATGAATCCCTGAGATGACTAGGTGATAGAGACAGAGAGGGTTTGTTGATATATTAATGAATCCCTGAGATGACTAGGTGATAGAGGGTTTGTTGATATATTAATGAATCCCTGAGATGATAGAGACAGAGAGGGTTTGTTGATATATTAATGAATCCCTGAGATGACTAGGTGATAGAGACAGAGAGGGTTTGTTGATATATTAATGAATCCCTGAGATGACTAGGTGATAGAGACAGAGAGGGTTTGTTGATATATTAATGAATCCCTGAGATGACTAGGTGATAGAGACAGAGAGGGTTTGTTGATATATTAATGAATCCCTGAGATGACTAGGTGATAGAGACAGAGAGGGTTTGTTGATATATTAATGAATCCCTGAGATGACTAGGTGATAGAGACAGAGAGGGTTTGTTGATATATTAATGAATCCCTGAGATGACTAGGTGATAGAGACAGAGAGGGTTTGTTGATATATTAATGAATCCCTGAGATGACTAGTGATGATAGAGACAGAGAGGGTTTGTTGATATATTAAGGTTTGAATCCTGAGATGAGATAGAGACAGAGAGGGGTTTGTTGATATATTAATGAATCCCTGAGATGACTAGGTGATAGAGACAGACAGTTTGTTGATTTGTATATATATAGGTTTGTATATAATGAATCCCTGAGATGACTAGGTGATAGAGACAGAGAGAGGTTTGTTGATATATTGAATGAATCCCTGAGATGACTATAGATCCTGAGTGATAGAGACAGAGAGGGTTTGTTGATATATTAATGAATCCCTGAGATGACTAGGTGATAGAGACAGAGAGGGTTTGTTGATATATTAATGAATCCCTGAGATGACTAGGTGATAGAGACAGAGAGGTTGTTGATATATTAATGAATCCCTGAGATGACTAGGTGATAGAGACAGAGAGGGTTTGTTGATATATTAATGAATCCCTGAGATGACTAGGTGATAGAGACAGAGAGGGTTTGTTGATATATTAATGAATCCCCTGAGATGAATAGGTGATAGAGACAGAGAGGGTTTGTTGATATATTAATGAATCCCTGAGATGACTAGGTGATAGAGACAGAGAGGGTTTGTTGATATATTAATGAATCCCTGAGATGACTAGGTGATAGAGACAGAG
>NW_026290014.1:0-5404 GCF_023373465.1 Oncorhynchus keta
ATAGATTGCTTTCAATGTAAGGCTTTGCGTTACCCAGAAAATGCATCAAAATAGGTAAAACTGAATATTTTAGTTTTAGATTGCTACACTGTTCTCTACAGTCTCAGAGTTCAAATAGGTGTAGGGCTTCATTACAGACAGAAATACTCCTCAGTTTCATCAGCTGTTCAGGTGGCTGGTCTCAGACAATCCCACATGTGAAGAAGCAAGATGTGGAGGTCCTTGGCTGGTGGGGTTATACATGGTGTCACGACTCCGACCGATGGTGGCTCCCCTTTCCGTTCGGGTGGTGCTCGTCGGTCGTCATCGCCGGCCTACTAGCTGCCACTGATTCTTTTCTCCCCCTCCTCATGTGTTTATTGATTACACCTTTGAGTTGGTTGTATTAGTGGGGCTATATTAGTCAGCCGGCCCGCCCGTTTCTTTGTGCGGGATTGATCATTGTAACCCTGGTGTTTGCTACAGACGAACGTGTTCGTGTATTTAGTGTTGGACTGTTTTCGTTCCCTGCGTCTGGGACATTTTGTTTGAGCACCCAAAAGTGGGGTGGCCGTGGTTCACCGTGTGTGCATTAAAGGAGCACTATATTGAACTCTCTGCTTTCCTGCGCCTGACTTCACCCCTCACGACACCCAGTACCTTACACATGGTCTGCGGTTGTGAGGCCAGATGGACGTACTGCCAAATTCTCTAAAACAACATTGGAGGCAGGTTATGGTAGAGAAATGAACATTCAATTATCTGGAAACGGCTCTGGTGGACATTCCTGCAGTCAGCGTGCCGATTGTTCCCTCAACTTGAGACGTGGCATTGTGTTGTTTGACAAAACTGCACATTTCAGAGTGGCCTTTTATTGTCCCCAGCACGGGTGCACCCGTGTCATGCTGTTTAATCAGCTTCTTGAGAAATCAGCCAAAGAGAAATGCTCATTAGCAGGGATGTAAACAAATTTGTTCCCAAATTTCTAGTGAAATAAGCTGTTTGTGCATATGGAACATTTCTGTGATCTTTATTTCAGCTCATGAAACATGGGACCAACACTTTACAGGTTGCGTTCATATTTTTGTTCAATATACAGTACAGGGGGTGTGCAGTACCACCAAGGGGTGTGCAGATTTACACTAGGCACTGTAGTTCAGGGGTATCCATTTCTATGAAAAGTTAAGAACGTCCTCGAGATCTTTGATTCAGTGGAATGAAAAATACTTTTTTTAATGAGGAGAGGAATGAGGAAAGCATTTTTTAAAAGTCTAGGCCAGACATCATACACATCATACATGTTCAACAAAATCACATACCTGGTTTAACTTCATTCAAATCTTCGTAGCGTTTGCAGTTATTAATTACTTTTGGCAAAACATTTAAGTAAAATAAAATAATTAATGTGTCGTGTGAATTAAAGACTCTGCTCAGACAACTAAGTTGATAGGACCACTTTGAAAAAGAGAGAATGGAGTTATTGGCCTAGCAGATAAAATGTCTAGTTCTAAAGACTCAAGTTCTGTATCTTGAAGGTTCAGCAAGAACAGGCCCTTTGGGCACAGATGTCAGTTCAACATCTAGTTTTGATTTACACTAACCTTGAATTCAACAAAAAATGTCACCATGTCATTAGATTTATGTTAAAGGTTGACTGAATTATTATTATTTTGGATAGAACGGTGATTTAAAACCAGCTTTATCACAGTGGGGTGTTTCATTAAATCACCAGGTAGTTTTAATGTAGAGAACAACATGGGCACAGACTGGTTGAATTAACTTTGTTTCCGCGTCATTTCAACAAAGGATGTCACTGTCACATAATTGTATTTGAAAAATATTATCAACGTAAAGGAACATTTTGGATTTAGTCATTTCTCACTCAACTTTTAACCTAAATGTCTCTCTTCTTCCCTCTGGCCTCAGAGAAGAACTGGTCAAGCAAGAATATTACATTGGATAATATTGGGAAGAGCAAGATTTCAAAGGGATGCTCAAATACTAGAGCGTGAGTGAGTGAGGGATTGTGAAGATAAATGATTTGATATTAAAATACAGGACATACGGTGGCTTTAGAGCAGGAATGAGAGTGGCGTAACAAAAACATCTGGAATTTATCTAAGCTCATGATTTTCTTTGTATTGACAGGTTTTTTTTTAATTGAGAGATGAGCTTAAAGTTTTCTTTGATGACCATAATTTTCACTTGTCTGATGATGAGTTTCTCACACCACTGGCCTATCTGGGTGATGTTTTTTATCTGAATCTAGGATTACAGGGACTCTCCACAACTCCATTCAATGTGCGGAACAAAATTGAGGCTATGATTAAGAAGTTGGAGCTCTTCTCTGTCTGCATTAACAAGGACAACACACAGGTCTTTCCATCATTGTATCATTTTTTTGTGTTCAAATGAACTCAAGCTTATGGACAATGTCAAATGTGATATAGCAAAGCACCTGAGTGAGTTTGGTGCGCAATTACACAGGTACTTTCCTGAAACAATTGACATCCCTTTCATGCCCTGCCTCCAGTCCATTTACCGATATCTGAACAAGATAGCCTCATCGAAATTGCAACAAGCGGTTCTGTGAAAATGGAATTTAATCAGAAGCCACTGACAGATTTCTTGTTTGGGCTGCGCTCAGAGTATCCTGACCTGGTTAAGACACCGATGCCCTTTGCAACCACGTACCTATGTGAGAGTGGATTCTTTGCCCTCACTAGCATGAACACTAAATACAGGCTGTGTGTACACTGTACACTGTGTGTGGAAAAGGATTTAAGACTGACACTCTCTCCAATACAACCCAACATTGCAGAGTTATGTGCATCCTTTCAAGCACACCCTTCTCATTAACCTGAGGTGAGTTATTCACAATTTTCGATGAACAAATAAGGTTTTATATGTAAGACGGTTAAATAAAGAGCAAAATGAATGATTATTATATTACTATTTGTGCCCTGGTCCTATAAGAGCTCTTTGTCACTTCCCATGAGCCGGGTTGCGACAACTCAAACTCATCCTTATGTTTAATAAATGTATGGTATACAGTGCCGTGCGAAAGTATTCGCCCCCCTTGAACTTTGCGACCTTTTGCCACATTTCAGGCTGCAAACATAAAGATATAAAACTGTATTTTTGGTGAAGAATCAACAACAAGTGGGTCACAATCATGAAGTGGAACGACATTTATTGGATATTTCAAACTTTTTAACAAATCAAAAACTGAAAAATTGGGCTCATCGGACCAAAGGACAGATTTCCAATGGTCTAGTATCCATTGCTTGTGTTTCTTGGCCCAAGCAAGTCTTCTTATTGGTGTCCTTTAGTAGTGGTTTCTTTGCAGCAATTCAACCATGAAGGCCTGATTCACACAGTCTCCTCTGAACAGTTGATGTTGAGATGTGTCTGTTACTTGAACTCTGAAGCATTTTTTGGGGCTGCAGTTTCTGAGGCTGGTAACTCTAATGAACATATCCTCTGCAGCAGAGGTAACTCTGGTTCGTCATTCCTGTGGCTGTCCTCATGAAAGCCAGTTTCATCATAGCGCTTGATGGTTTTTGCAAATGCACCTGAAGAAATGTTCAAAGTTCTTGAAATGTTCCAGATTGACTAACCTTAATGTCTTATAGTAATACTGGACTGTCATTTCTCTTTGCTTATTTGAGCTGTTCTTGACTTAATATGAACTTGGTCTTTTACCAAATAGGGCCATCTTCAACTGATTGGCTCAAACGCATGAAGAAGGTAAGAAATTCCACAAGAGTGTGCAAAGCATTCATCAAGGCAAAGGCTGGCTATTTTGAAGAATCTCAAATATAAAATATATTTTGATTTGTTTAACAATTTTTTTGGTTTCTATACAATTCCATATATGTTATTTCATATTGTTGATGTCATATTGTTGATGAAAATAGTCCAAATAAAGAAAACCCCTTCTGTCCAAACTGTTGACTGGTACTGTATATCATTCCAAGTTGAAAACGACACGTTGGACATGCCCCACACTTTTAAAATGGCTGTGTTCCAATGGGAATGTGTGCATGTTTAAGGTGTCACCATTTGGTAAAAGATATGAGAAATATTTGTATTTTAATTCCTTTTGGAACAGTAATTGCTGACATTTTCTCAAACCTAGGATTTCAAATCGCTTATTCCCCAACATGTGGACAATTGCGGGGACCCCCACCTCCCAAAAATAAATATTCTGCTGAGTCTCGGGCTCTGTAGTAGTCACATTGTTTCTGACACCTTTATCTGAATACCACAGTTCTTACCTTCCTAATTCCTAACAGTGCTAGCATGTGGTTGCAATAAATATAGTTTTGAAATGGAAATGTGCTTGATGAGGGTAGTATACAATGCGTCGTTTAGAAATGGTACCAGAGGGAGTCAGAGTTTAACAGGTTAAACGACTGCTATTATCTGATCGAACAAAACGGATCAGGTCTAAGCCTGTGTTAACCTCAGAACAACCCTTACTTGACGATACTTACTTAATTCTCGACTTGGAAGGCGCCAGTGTCTTCTAAACTCCCATGGCTAGTTAAATTTTGGAATATACGAAATGTATTAACATTTAAATAAAAATGACACCATGAAGTAATCTAACAAAGTATACTGTACGCTTGTTAATCCCATGTGTAACTCTGCGTTGTTGTTTTTATCGCACTGCTTTGCTTTATCTTGGCCAGGTCGCAGTTGTAAATGAGAACTTATTTTCAACTGGCCTACCTCGTTAAATAAAGGTGTGTGTGTATATATATATGTAAATAAATAAATGCAATGTAGAACAATTTCAAAGATTTTACTGACTTACAGTTCATATACGGAAAACAATCAATTGAAATAAATCTACTAGGCCCTAATCTATGGATTTCACTTGACTGGGAATATAGATATGCATTTTTTGGTCAAAGAAACCTTAAGAAAACGATAGGGGAGTGGATCTTTTTTTTCAATAACTGTCAGTATCTGGTGTGACCACCATTTGCCTCATGCAGGGAGACACATTTCCTTCGCATAGAGTTGATCAGGCTGTTGATTGTGGCCTGTGGAATATTGTCCCACTCCCCTTCAATGGGTGTGCGAAGTTGTTGGATATTGGTGGGAACTGGAACAAACACGCTGTTATAAACGTTGATCCAGAGCATCCCAAACATGGTAAGTGGGTGACTTGTCTGGTGAGTATGCAGGCCATGGAAGAACTGGAACATTTTCACCTTTCAGGAATTGTGTACAGATCCTTGCATTATCATGCGGAAACAAGAGGTGATGGCAGCAGATGAATGGCACAACAATGGGCCTCAGGATCTCACCACGGTATCTCTGTGCATTCAAATTTCCATTGTGTTCATTGTCCATAGCTTATGCCTTCCCATACCAGAACCCCACCATGGGGCACTTTGTTCACAATGTTGAC
>NW_026290015.1:0-7500 GCF_023373465.1 Oncorhynchus keta
CTCACCCTATTGGTCCTCATCAGATGTAGTGCACTACTCACCCTATTGGTCCTGATCAGATGTAGTGCACTACTCACCCTATTGGTCCTGATCAGATGTAGTGCACTACTCACCCTATTGGTCCTGATGAAATGTAAGTAATGCAGCCCATGTGTTTAGTCCCCCACAAATACTTCCATAACTTGCTCTTCCAGGATGATATAGTGAAGACTTTTTGTTCCATACAGTGTCAAATGTTGTTGGTCGTGGTTTGGCCTCAGGCCAGTAAGTGTGAGCAGAGCCTGCTGAGCATCTGGTACATGCCATTGGCTTGGGCGAGTGTAAGATTGGGGGTTGGGCCTGGGTTTGACTTCCATGTTGAGGCCTCTCTTTGCGGGGGTGGGGTGCATGGGGTGGGCAGGAGTGGCATAGGTCTGATCTGAGGGGGCCTCTCTCTCTCTCTCTACTGGGTTAGTATGGTATACTATAATTGCATGTCTCTACAGGGTTAGTATAGTAAACTCTAACTACAGGGCTGGAACAGTAAACTGTAACTCAAATCATTTGTTTTTGTAAAGCCCTTTTTACATCAGCTGATATCAGCTGTACAGAAACCCAGCCTAAAACCCCAAACAGCAAGCAATGCATGTGTAGAAGCACGGTGGCTAGGAAAAACTCCCTAGAAAGGCCAAAACCTAGGAAGTAACCTAGAGAGGAACCAGGCTACGAGGGGTGACCAGTCCTCTTCTGGCTAACTAGAGAAGAACCATGCTCTGAGGGGTGGCCAGTCCTCTTCTGGCTAACTAGAGAGGAACCAGGCTCTGAGGGGTGGCCAGTCCTCTTCTGGCAAACTAGAGAATAACCATGCTCTGAGGGGTGGCCAGTCCTCTTCTGGCTAACTAGAGAGGAACCAAACTCTGAGGGGTGGCCAGTCCTCTTCTGGCTATGCTAGGTGGAGATTTTAAGAGTACAGTACATGGCCATTAATGGGGCGGCAGGTAGCTCTAGTGGTTAGAGAGACAGGTAGCCTAGTGGTTAGAGAGACAGGTAGCCTAGTGGTTAGAGAGACAGGTAGCCTAGTGGTTAGAGAGACAGGTAGCCTAGTGGTTATAGAGACAGGTAGTCTAGTGGTTAGAGAGGCAGGTAGCCTAGTGG
Organism: Oncorhynchus keta; assembly: GCF_023373465.1. Classification (NCBI taxonomy): domain Eukaryota; kingdom Metazoa; phylum Chordata; class Actinopteri; order Salmoniformes; family Salmonidae; genus Oncorhynchus; species Oncorhynchus keta. The sequence continues at coordinate 1,135 of NW_026290015.1, forward strand.
TTAGAGAGGCAGGTAGCCTAGTGGTTAGAGAGGCAGGTAGCCTAGTTGTTAGAGAGGCAGGTAGCCTAGTGGTTAGAGAGACAGGTAGCCTAGTGGTTAGAGAGGCAGGTAGCCTAGTGGTTAGAGAGGCAGGTAGCCTAGTGGTTAGAGAGGCAGGTAGCCTAGTGGTTAGAGAGGCAGGTAGCCTAGTGGTTAGAGAGGCAGGTAGCCTAGTGGTTAGAGAGGCAGGTAGCCCAGTGGTTAGAGAGACAGGTAGCCTAGTGGTTAGAGAGGCAGGTAGCCTAGTGGTTAGAGAGACAGGTAGCCTAGTGGATAGAGAGACAGGTAGCCTAGTGGTTAGAGAGGCAGGTAGCCTAGTGGTTAGAGAGACAGGCAGCCTAGTGGTTAGAGAGACAGGTAGCCTAGTGGTTAGAGAGGCAGGTAGCCTAGTGGTTAGAGAGGCAGGTAGCCTAGTGGTTAGAGAGACAGGTAGCCTAGTGGTTAGAGAGACAGGTAGCCTAGTGGTTAGAGAGACAGGTAGCCTAGTGGTTATAGAGACAGGTAGTCTAGTGGCTAGAGAGGCAGGTAGCCTAGTGGTTAGAGAGGCAGGTAGCCTAGTGGTTAGAGAGGCAGGTAGCCTAGTGGTTAGAGAGGCAGGTAGCCTAGTGGTTAGAGAGGCAGGTAGCCTAGTGGTTAGAGAGGCAGGTAGCCTAGTTGTTAGAGAGGCAGGTAGCCTAGTGGTTAGAGAGACAGGTAGCCTAGTGGTTAGAGAGGCAGGTAGCCTAGTGGTTAGAGAGGCAGGTAGCCTAGTGGTTAGAGAGGCAGGTAGCCTTGTGGTTAGAGAGGCAGGTAGCCTAGTGGTTAGAGAGGCAGGTAGCCTAGTGGTTAGAGAGGCAGGTAGCCCAGTGGTTAGAGAGACAGGTAGCCTAGTGATTAGAGAGGCAGGTAGCCTAGTGGTTAGAGAGACAGGTAGCCTAGTGGATAGAGAGACAGGTAGCCTAGTGGTTAGAGAGGCAGGTAGCCTAGTGGTTAGAGAGACAGGCAGCCTAGTGGTTAGAGAGACAGGTAGCCTAGTGGTTAGAGAGGCAGGTAGCCTAGTGGTTAGAGAGGCAGGTAGCCTAGTGGTTAGAGAGGCAGGCAGCCTAGTGGTTAGAGAGGCAGGTAGCCTAGTGGTTAGAGAGACAGGTAGCCTAGTTGTTAGAGAGGCAGGTAGCCTAGTGGTTAGAGAGGCAGGTAGCCTAGTGGTTAGAGAGGCAGGTAGCCTAGTGGTCAGAGTGACAGGTAGCCTAGTGTTTAGAGAGACAGGTAGCCTAGTGGTTAGAGAGGCAGGTAGCCTAGTTGTTAGAGAGGCAGGTAGCCTAGTTGTTAGAGAGGCAGGTAGCCTAGTTGTTAGAGAGGCAGGTAGCCTAGTGGTTAGAGAGACAGGTAGCCTAGTGGTTAGAGAGGCAGGTAGCCCAGTGGTTAGAGAGACAGGTAGTCTAGTGGTTAGAGAGACAGGTAGCCTAGTGGTTAGAGAGACAGGTAGCCTAGTGGTTAGAGAGGCAGGTAGCCTTGTGGTTAGAGCGTTGGGACAGTAACCGAAAAGGTTGCTGGGTCGAATCCCCCAGCTGACAAAGGTAACACTCTGTTGTTCTGCCCTGAACAAGGCAGTTCCCGGTAGGCTTTCATTGTAAAACAAACATCTTCTTTCCTGATTGGCCGAGCAATAAAGGCTAAATAAATCAACATGAATGCCAGATTGTTCTGAAGATGTTCAAACGTTCGTAGATGACCAGCAGGGTGAAATAATAATCACAGTGGTTGTACAGGGTGCAACAGGTCAGCACCTCAGAGTAAATGTCAGTTGTGTTTTAATAGCCGAGAATTCAGAGGTCGAGACAGCAGGTGCAGTAAAGAGAGAGAGGGAGAGAGAGAGAGGATGGATGGAGGGAGAGAGAGATAGAGAGGAATAGAGAGTAGAGAGAGAGGATGGAGGGAGAGAGAGAGAGGGGTAGAGATAGAGAGGAGAGAGTAGAGAGAGAGAGGTAGAGGGAGAGATAGAGAGGGAGAGAGAGAGGATGATGGAGGGAGAGATAGAGAGGGAGAGAGAGGATGGGGTGGGAGGGAGAGAGAGATAGAGAGGAATAGAGGGGAGAGAGAGGATGGAGGAGAGATAGAGAGGAATAGAGAGTAGAGAGAGAGGATGGAGGGAGAGATAGAGACAGAGAGAGAGAGAGGTAGAGATAGAGAGGAGAGAGAGTAGAGAGAGTAGATAGAGAGGATGGAGGGAGAGATAGAGAGAGAGGATGGATGGAGGGAGAGAGAGAGAGGATGGATGGAGGGAGAGATAGAGAGGAAAGAGAGTAGAGAGAGATAGAGACAGATAGAGAGAGGTAGGGATAGAGATAGAGGGTGGCAGAGAGAGTAGAGAGAGCGGATGGAGGGAGAGATAGAGAGAGAGGATGGATGGAGGGAGAGAGAGAGAGAGGAGAGAGAGAATGGAGGGAGAGGATGGAGGGGAGATAGAGAGGAAGAGAGAGTAGAGAGAGCGGATGGAGGGAGAGATAGAGAGAGTAGAGAGAGATAGAGACAGAGAGAGAGAGGTAGGATAGAGATAGAGGGGGAGAGAGAGTAGAGAGAGAGTATGGATGGAGGGTGAGAGAGAGAGAGGGAGAGAGAGAATGGAGGGAGAGGATGGAGGGAGAGATAGAGAGGAAGAGAGAGAGAGAGAGAGAGAGAGGGAGAGGGAGAATGGAGGGAGAGGATGGAGGGAGAGATAGAGAGGAAGAGAGAGTAGAGAGAGAGACAGGGTCGAAAACAGCCGGTCAGAGACGAGGTAGCACGTCCGGTGAACAGGTCAGTGTTCCATAGCCGCAAGCAGAACATCAGACACTGGATCAGCAGCAGGACCTGCTGGACTGGGGACAGGGACAGCCAGGAGTCATCAGGCCAGGTAGTCCTGAGGCCAGGTAGTCCTGAGGCCAGGTAGTCCTGAGGCCAGGTAGTCCTGAGGCCAGGTAGTCCTGAGGCCAGGTAGTCCTGAGGCAAGGTAGTCCTGAGGCCAGGTAGTCGTGAGGCCAGGTAGTCCTGAGGCCAGGTAGTCCTGAGGCCAGGTAGTCCTGAGGCAAGGTAGTCGTGAGGCATGGAACTAAGGCTCAAGTCCTCCAGAAGTAGAGAAAGAGAGATGGGAGAATTACAGGAGAATTACACCAGCCAGGACAAACTGACCCTAGCCCCCGGCACATAGACTATTACAGCATAGATACTGTAGACTGAGACAGGGGGCCCGTCCGACGATACAAGGCCAACCAGGCAGGATATAACCCCATGCACTTTACCACAGCTCCCATATCTTTAAACTACCAAACTGTGTGGGTAGAGTCTAGTGAGTGTGTGGGTAGAGTCTAGTGAGTGTGTGGGTAGAGTCTAGTGAGTGTGTGGGTAGAGTCTAGTGAGTGTGTGGGTAAAGTCTAGTGAGTGTGTTGGTAGAGTCTCGTGAGTGTGTTGGTAGAGTCTAGTGAGTGTGTTGGTAGAGTCTAGTGAGTGTGTTGGTAGAGTCTAGTGAGTGTGTTGTTAGAGTCCAGTGAGTGTGTGGGTAGAGTCCAGTGAGTGTCCTCCTCCCTTTCTGCATCCTTTGACTCTCTATGTCCCCTATCTTCCAGGTCGGCTCGGTCCTCCCCTCCCGCTCCGTGGCTCGACGACTCATTGCGAGCTCACAGAACAGGGCTCCGGGCAGCCGAGCGGAAATGGAGGAAAACTCGCCTCCCTGCGGACCTGGCATCCTTTCACTCCCTCCTTTCTACATTTTCCTCCTCTGTCTCTGCTGCTAAAGCCACTTTCTACCATTCTAAATTCCAAGCATCTGCCTCTAACCCTAGGAAGCTCTTTGCCACCTTCTCCTCCTTCCTGAATCCCCGCCCCCTCCTCCCTCTCTGCAGATGACTTTGTCAACCATTTTGAAAAGAAGGTCGACGACATCCGATCCTCGTTTGCTAAGTCAAACGACACCGCTGGTTCTGCTCACACTGCCCTACCCTATGCTCTGACCTCTTTCTCCCCTCTCTCTCCAGATGAAATCTCGCGTCTTGTGACGGCCGGCCGCCCAACAACCTGCCCGCTTGACCCTATCCCCTCCTCTCTTCTCCAGACCATTTCCGGAGACCTTCTCCCTTACCTCACCTCGCTCATCAACTCATCCCTGACCGCTGGCTACGTCCCTTCCGTCTTCAAGAGAGCGAGAGTTGCACCCCTTCTGAAAAAACCTACACTCGATCCCTCCGCGTCAACAACTACAGACCAGTATCCCTTCTCTCTTTTCTCTCCAAAACTCTTGAGCGTGCCGTCCTTGGCCAGCTCTACCGCTATCTCTCTCAGAATGACCTTCTTGATCCAAATCAGTCAGGTTTCAAGACTAGTCATTCAACTGAGACTGCTCTTCTCTGTATCACGGAGGCGCTCCGCACTGCTAAAGCTAACTCTCTCTCCTCTGCTCTCATCCTTCTAGACCTATCGGCTGCCTTCGATACTGTGAACCATCAGATCCTCCTCTCCACCCTCTCCGAGTTGGGCATCTCCGGCGCGGCCCACGCTTTGTTGCGTCCTACCTGACAGGTCGCTCCTACCAGGTGGCGTGGCGAGAATCTGTCTCCTCACCACGCGCTCTCACCACTGGTGTCCCCCAGGGCTCTGTTCTAGGCCCTCTCTTATTCTCGCTATACACCAAGTCACTTGGCTCTGTCATAACCTCACATGGTCTCTCCTATCATTGCTATGCAGACGACACACAATTAATCTTCTCCTTTCCCCCTTCTGATGACCAGGTGGCGAATCGCATCTCTGCATGTCTGGCAGACATATCTGTGTAATGACGGATCACCACCTCAAGCTGAACCTCAGCAAGACGGAGCTCCTCTTCCTCCCGGGGAAGGACTGCCCGTTCCATGATCTCGCCATCACGGTTGACAACTCCATTGTGTCCTCCTCCCAGAGCGCTAAGAACCTTGGCGTGATCCTGGACAACACCCTGTCGTTCTCAACTAACATCAAGGCGGTGTCCCGTTCCTGTAGGTTCATGCTCTACAACATCCGCAGAGTACGACCCTGCCTCACACAGGAAGCGGCGCAGGTCCTAATCCAGGCACTTGTCATCTCCCGTCTTGATTACTGCAACTCGCTGTTGGCTGGGCTCCCTGCCTGTGCCATTAAACCCCTACAACTCATCCAGAACGCCGCAGCCCGTCTGGTGTTCAACCTTCCCAAGTTCTCTCACGTCACCCCGCTCCTCCGCTCTCTCCACTGGCTTCCAGTTGAAGCTCGCATCCGCTACAAGACCATGGTGCTTGCCTACGGAGCTGTGAGGGGAACGGCACCTCAGTACCTCCAGGCTCTGATCAGGCCCTACACCCAAACAAGGGCACTGTGTTCATCCACCTCTGGCCTGCTCGCCTCCCTACCACTGAGGAAGTACAGTTCCCGCTCAGCCCAGTCAAAACTGTTCGCTGCTCTGGCCCCCCAATGGTGGAACAAACTCCCTCACGACGCCAGGACAGCGGAGTCAATCACCACCTTCCGGAGACACCTGAAACCCCACCTCTTCAAGGAATACCTAGGATAGGGTAAGTAATCCTTCTCACCCCCCTAAAAAGATTTAGATGCACTATTGTAAAGTGGCTGTTCCACTGGATGTCCTAAGGTGTATGCACCAATTTGTAAGTCGCTCTGGATAAGAGCGTCTGCTAAATGACTTAAATGTAAATGTAATGTAAATGTTGTTAGAGTTCGGTGAGTGTGTTGGTAGAGTCTAGTGAGTGTGTTGTTAGAGTCTAGTGAGTGTGTTGGTAGAGTCTAGTGAGTGTGTTGTTAGAGTTCGGTGAGTGTGTTGGTAGAGTCTAGTGAGTGTGTTGTTAGAGTCTAGTGAGTGTGTTGTTAGAGTCTAGTGAGTGTGTTGGTAGAGTCTAGTGAGTGTGTTGGTGGAGTCTAGTGAGTGTGTTGTTAGAGTCTAGTGAGTGTGTTGGTGGAGTCTAGTGAGTGTGTTGTTAGAGTTCGGTGAATCTGCATTTAGCCAGTAAAAGAAAGCCAGCGAAAACAAAAAAATTGGGTCAATGCAGTCTGCGGTCATTTGATGAAGTTTTCAGCAGCCTTTTGGTCCCAGACTGGCCTTTCTGATACCACTACACCCACACAACACATCTCCCTACGCACACACACTAACATGGAGAGGGTCAGAGCCAATCCCTCGCCTTCTCTTTAAGGTCAAAAAATACATTTGTATGGATGAAGACAGAGCCAATGAGGACAGAGAAAATGAGGGAGATGGGGGTAGACAGAAAGAGAGAGAGGGAGAGAGAGAGAGAGAGAGAGAGAGAGAGAGAGAGAGAGAGGGGAGAGAGAGAGAGAGAGAGAGAGAGA
>NW_026290015.1:17500-40000 GCF_023373465.1 Oncorhynchus keta
GGGTTTAGGTACAGCAGGGTTTAGGTACAGCAGGGTTTAGGTACAGCAGGGTTTAGGTACAGCAGGGTTTAGGTACAGCAGGGTTTAGGTACAGCAGGGTTTAGGTACAGCAGGGTTTAGGTACAGCAGGGTTTAGGTACAGCAGGGTTTAGTTACAGCAGGGTTTAGGTACAGCAGGGTTTAGTTACAGCAGGGTTTAGTTACAGCAGGGTTTAGGTACAGCAGGGTTTAGGTACAGCAGGGTTTAGTTACAGCAGGGTTTAGGTACAGCAGGGTTTAGTTACAGCAGGGTTTAGTTACAGCAGGGTTTAGATACAGCAGGGTTTAGTTACAGCAGGGTTTAGGTACAGCAGGGTTTAGGTACAGCAGGGTTTAGATACAGCAGGGTTTAGTTACAGCAGGGTTTAGTTACAGCAGGGTTTAGTTACAGCAGGGTTTAGATACAGCAGGGTTTAGTTACAGCAGGGTTTAGGTTCAGCAGGGTTTAGGTACAGCAGGGTTTAGTTACAGCAGGGTTTAGGTACAGCAGGGTTTAGTTACAGCAGGGTTTAGTTACAGCAGGGTTTAGATACAGCAGGGTTTAGTTACAGCAGGGTTTAGGTTCAGCAGGGTTTAGGTACAGCAGGGTTTAGGTACAGCAGGGTTTAGGTACAGCAGGTTTTAGTTACAGCAGGGTTTAGATACAGCAGGGTTTAGGTACAGCAGGGTTTAGATACAGCATGGTTTAGGTACAGCAGGGTTTAGGTACAGCAGGGTTTAGTAGGTACAGCAGGGTTTAGTTACTGCAGGGTTTAGGTACAGCAGGGTTTAGTTACAGCAGGGTTTAGGTACAGCAGGGTTTAGGTACAGCAGGGTTTAGTTACAGCAGGGTTTAGGTACATCAGGGTTTAGGTACAGCAGGGTTTAGGTACAGCAGGGTTTAGATACAGCAGGGTTTAGGTACAGCAGGGTTTAGTTACAGCAGGGTTTAGGTACAGCAGGGTTTAGATACAGCAGGGATTAGGCACAGCAGGGTTTAGGTACAGCAGGGTTTAGTTACAGCAGGGTTTAGGTACAGCAGGGTTTAGGTACAGCAGGGTTTAGGTACAGCAGGGTTTAGGTACAGCAGGGTTTAGTTACTGCAGGGTTTAGGTACAGCAGGGTTTAGGTACAGCAGGGTTTAGGTACAGCAGGGTTTAGTTACAGCAGGGTTTAGTTACTGCAGGGTTTAGGTACAGCAGGGTTTAGGTACAGCAGGGTTTAGTTACAGCAGGGTTTAGGTGCAGCAGGGTTTAGGTACAGCAGGGTTTAGGTACAGCAGGGTTTAGATACAGCAGGGTTTAGGTACAGCAGGTTTTAGGTACAGCAGGGTTTAGTTACTGCAGGGTTTAGGTACAGCAGGGTTTAGATACAGCAGGGTTTAGGTACAGCAGGGTTTAGTAGGTACAGCAGGGTTTAGTTACTGCAGGGTTTAGGTACAGCAGAGTTTAGTTACTGCAGGGTTTAGGTACAGCAGGGTTTAGGTACAGCAGGGTTTAGGTACAGCAGGGTTTAGTTACAGCAGGGTTTAGGTACAGCAGGGTTTAGGTACAGCAGGGTTTAGGTACAGCAGGGTTTAGTTACAGCAGGGTTTAGTTACAGCAGGGTTTAGGTACAGCAGGGTTTAGGTACAGCAGGGTTTAGGTACAGCAGGGTTTAGTTACAGCAGGGTTTAGTTACAGCAGGGTTTAGGTACAGCAGGGTTTAGGTACAGCAGGGTTTAGTTACAGCAGGGTTTAGTTACAGCAGGGTTTAGGTACAGCAGGGTTTAGGTACAGCAGGGTTTAGTTACAGCAGGGTTTAGTTACAGCAGGGTTTAGGTACAGCAGGGTTTAGGTACAGCAGGGTTTAGGTACAGCAGGGTTTAGGTACAGCAGGGTTTAGTAGGTACAGCAGGGTTTAGTTACAGCAGGGTTTAGGTACAGCAGGGTTTAGTTACAGCAGGGTTTAGGTACAGCAGGGTTTAGGTACAGCAGGGTTTAGTTACAGCAGGGTTTAGGTACAGCAGGGTTTAGGTACAGCAGGGTTTAGGTACAGCAGGGTTTAGATACAGCAGGGTTTAGGTACAGCAGGGTTTAGATACAGCAGGGTTTAGGTACAGCAGGGTTTAGGTACAGCAGAGTTTAGTTACAGCAGGTGCAGATCATTAGGAGGGGAAACAGGGTGATGATCATTAGGAGGGGAAACAGGGTGATTATCATTAGTAGAGGAAACAGGATGATGATCATTAGGAGGGGAAACAGGGTGAGGATCATTAGGAGGGGAAACAGGGTGATGATCATTAGGAGGGGAAACAGGGTATTGATCATTAGGAGGGGAAACAGGGTGATGATCATTAGGAGGGGAAACAGGGTGAGGATCATTAGGAGGGGAAACAGGGTGATGATCATTAGGAGGGGAAACAGGGTGAGGATCATTAGGAGGGGAAACAGGGTGATGATCATTAGGAGGGGAAACAGGGTTATGATCATTAGGAGGGAAACAGGGTGATGATCATAAGGAGGGGAAACAGGGTGATGAGCATTAGGAGGGGAAACAGGATATTGATCATTAGTAGAGGAAACAGGGTGATGATCATTAGGAGGGGAAACAGGATTGTGATCATTAGGAGGGCAAACAGGGTGATTATCATTAGGAGGGGAAACAGGGTGATGATCATTAGGAGGGGAAACAGGGTTGTGATCATTAGGAGGGGAAACAGGGTTATGATCATTAGGAGGGGAAACAGGGTGATGATCATTAGGAGGGGAAACAGGGTGAGGATCATTAGGAGGGGAAACAGGGTGATTATCATTAGGAGTGGAAACAGGGTGATGATCATTAGGAGGGGAAACAGGATATTGATCATTAGTAGGGGAAACAGGGTGATGATCATTAGGAGGGGAAACAGGGTTGTGATCATTAGGAGGGGAAACAGGGTGATGATCATTAGGAGGGAAACAGGGTATTGATCATTAGGAGGGGAAACAGGGTGATGATCATTAGGAGGGGAAACAGGGTATTGATTATTAGGAGGGGAAACAGGGTATTGATCATTAGGAGGGGAAACAGGGTGATGATCATTAGGAGGGGAAACAGGGTGAGGATCATTAGGAGGGGAAACAGGGTGATGATCATTAGGAGGGGAAACAGGGTGAGGATCATTAGGAGGGAAACAGGGTGATGATCATTAGGAGGGGAAACAGGGTGATGATCATAAGGAGGGGAAACACGGTGATGAGCATTAGGAGGGGAAACAGGATATTGATCATTAGTAGAGGAAACAGGGTTATGATCATTAGGAGGGGAAACAGGATTGTGATCATTAGGAGGGCAAACAGGGTGATTATCATTAGGAGGGGAAACAGGGTGATTATCATTAGGAGGGGAAACAGGGTGATGATCATTAACAGGGGAAACAGGGTTGTGATCATTAGGAGGGGAAACAGGGTGATGATCATTAGGAGGGGAAACAGGGTATTGATCATTAGGAGGGTAAACAGGGTGATGATCATTAGTAGAGGAAACAGGGTGATGATCATTAGGAGGGAAACAGGGTATTGATCATTAGGAGGGGAAACAGGGTGATGATCATTAGGAGGGGAAACATGGTGATGATCATTAGGAGGGGAAACAGGGTGATGATCATTAGGAGGGGAAACAGGATTATGATCATTAGGAGGGGAAACAGGGTGGTGATCATTAGTAGAGGAAACAGGGTGATGATCATTAGGAGCGGAAACTGGGTGAGGATCATTAGGAGGGGGAAACAGGGTGATGATCATTAGGAGGGGAAACAGGGTGATGATCATTTGGAGGGGAAACAGGATTATGATCATTAGGAGGGGAAACAGGATTATGATCATTAGGAGGGGAAACAGGGTGGTGATCATTAGTAGGGGAAACAGGGAGATGATCATTAGGAGGGGAAACAGGATTATGATCATTAGGAGGGGAAACAGGGTGATGATCATTAGGAGCGGAAACTGGGTGAGGATCATTAGGAGGGGAAACAGGGTGATGATCATTAGGAGGGGAAACAGGGTGATGATCATTAGGAGGGGAAACAGGGTGATGATCATTAGGAGGGGAAACAGGGTGATGATCATTAGGAGGGGAAACAGGGTGATGATCATTAGGAGGGGAAACAGGTTGATTATCATTAGTAGAGGAAACAGGATGATGATCATTAGAGGGGAAACATGGAGATGATCATTAGGAGGGAAAACATGGTTATGATCATTAGGAGCGGAAACAGGGTGGTGATCATTAGGAGGGGAAACAGGGTGATGATCATTAGGAGGGGAAACAGGGTGATGATCATTAGGAGGGGAAACAGGGTATTGATCATTAGGAGGGGAAACAGGGTGATGATCATTAGGAGGGGAAACAGGGTATTGATCATTAGGAGGGGAAACAGGGTGATGATCATTAGGAGGGGAAACAGGGTATTGATCATTAGGAGGGGAAACAGGGTGATGATCATTAGGAGGGGAAACAGGGTATTGATCATTAGGAGGGGAAACAGGGTATTGATCATTAGGAGGGGAAACAGGGTGATGATCATTAGGAGGGTAAACAGGGTGATGATCATTAGGAGGGGAAACAGGGTATTGATCATTAGGAGGGGAAACAGGGTATTGATCATTAGGAGTGGAAACAGGGAGATGATCATTAGGAGGGAAAACATGGTTATGATCATTAGGAGCGGAAACAGGGTGATGATCATTAGGAGGGAAACAGGGTGATGATCATTAGGAGGGGAAACAGGGTATTGATCATTAGGAGGGGAAACAGGGTGATGATCATTAGGAGGGGAAACAGGGTATTGATCATTAGGAGGGAAAACAGGGTGATGATCATTAGGAGGGTAAACAGGGTGATGATCATTAGGAGGGTAAACAGGGTGATGATCATTAGGAGGGGAAACAGGGTGATGATCATTAGTAGAGGAAACAGGGTGATGATCATTAGGAGGGAAAACAGTGTGATGATCTTTAGGAGGGTAAACAGGGTGATGATCATTAGGAGGGTAAACAGGGTGATTATCATTAGGAGGGGAAACAGGGTGATGATCATTAGTAGAGGAAACAGGGTGATGATCATTAGGAGGGTAAACAGGGTGAGGATCATTAGGAGGGGAAACAGGGTGATGATCATTAGGAGGGTAAACAGGGTGAGGATCATTAGGAGGGTAAACAGGGTGATGATCATTAGGAGGGGAAACAGGGTATTGATCATTAGGAGGGGAAACAGGGTATTGATCATTAGGAGGGGAAACAGGGTATTGATCATTAGTAGAGGAAACAGGGTTATGATCATTAGGAGGGGAAACAGGGTGATGATCATTAGAGGGGAAACAGGGTATTGATCATTAGGAGGGGAAACACCCTCTCTATTTCCCTTTCTCTGTTTCTCACCTCCTCTTTCCTTCCCATCCAAATCATCACAGTTCGAGTTAGAATCTGCCAAACCAAACAAGGGCGAAGAAGCATTTCAATAAGTCATTCTGTCTCTGTCTCTCTGCTTCGACTGCCCCACGTTCTCTCTGCGTGATGATAACGTTTATCAAGAGACTAGCCACCTGGATAATTAATATATGGACAAGGGTGACACCATACCTCATGTTTATGTGATTTCAGAAGGCTGTTATTACTGAACAGACCATAATGATCTGGTGAATAAGGGAGAATGATGCAGTGTAACCGACGGCGATAGTTTGTTAGCAGACATGAGGAGAGGTACATTTTAATTTTCTAAATACGAAGACAGAAGATAGTCTTTCTCTGTCCAGGTAGAGTGCATGATGGGTAAGCACACATACAGTAACAGCCGTTGTAACGTGATTAGATGTAACGGCTTTCTTGTGGTGAAGGAGAGGCGGACCAAAATGCAGCGTGGTTTCTATTCATGGTTCTTTAATAACGAAGACTATACATGAATAGACTAAACAAAACAATAAACGTGCAAAAACCTAAACAGCCCCATCTGGTGCAAAACACAGAGACAGGAACAATCACCCACAAACAGAGTGTGAAACCCAGGCTGCCTAAATATGTTTCCCAATCAGAGACAATATGTAACACCTGCCTCTGATTGAGAACCATATCAGGCCAAACATAGAACTAGACAAACTAGACATGTAACATAGAATGCCCACTCAGATCACACCCTGACCAACCAAAATATACAAACATACAAAGCAATCTATGGTCAGGGTGTGTATATCAGTCCATCCTCAGTAAAGGTATAATCTCAGTATATCAGTCCATCCCAGTAAAGGTATAATCTCAGTCTCAGTCCATCCTCAGTAAAGGTATAATCTCAGTATATCAGTCCATCCTCAGTAAAGGTCAGGCTGACCAGGTAAACTATGGTCAGGGTGTGACATTAGAGTTGCAAAATGAACCTTCCCAAAATGACCAGGTTTTTCCAGAAACAGAAAGATAAAAAAAACAAAACAACAAAAGAACAATTGAACAAATCTCAAACCAAACATCTTCTATCTACGGTAAACATCTATGTATTTTTCACACAGACAGGTGTGTTTAAAACCCCTGAGGCTGAGTGTGTTTCCTCAGCTCCTAGTTCCACCTGTCTGAACATAAACCCCCTGAGGCTGAGTGTGTTTCCTCAGCTCCTAGTTCCACCTGTCTGAACATAAAACCCCTGAGGCTGAGTGTGTTTCCTCCTAGTTCCACCTGTCTGAACATAAAACCCCTGAGGCTGAGTGTGTTTCCTCAGCTCCTAGTTCCACCTGTCTGAACATAAACCCCTGAGGCTGAGTGTGTTTCCTCAGCTCCTAGTTCCACCTGTCTGAACATAAAACCCCTGAGGCTGAGTGTGTTTCCTCAGCTCCTAGTTCCACCTGTCTGAACATAAAACCCCTGAGGCTGAGTGTGTTTCCTCCTAGTTCCACCTGTCTGAACATAAAACCCCTGAGGCTGAGTGTGTTTCCTCCTAGTTCCACCTGTCTGAACATAAAACCCCTGAGGCTGAGTGTGTTTCCTCCTAGTTCCACCTGTCTGAACATAAAACCCCTGAGGCTGAGTGTGTTTCCTCCTAGTTCCACCTGTCTGAACATAAAACCCCTGAGGCTGAGTGTGTTTCCTCCTAGTTCCACCTGTCTGAACATAAAACCCCTGAGGCTGAGTGTGTTTCCTCAGCTCCTAGTTCCACCTGTCTGAACATAAAACCCCTGAGGCTGAGTGTGTTTCCTCCTAGTTCCACCTGTCTGAACATAAAACCCCTGAGGCTGAGTGTGTTTCCTCAGCTCCTAGTTCCACCTGTCTGAACATAAAACCCCTGAGGCTGAGTGTGTTTCCTCCTAGTTCCACCTGTCTGAACATAAAACCCCTGAGGCTGAGTGTGTTTCCTCCTAGTTCCACCTGTCTGAACATAAAACCCCTGAGGCTGAGTGTGTTTCCTCAGCTCCTAGTTCCACCTGTCTGAACATAAAACCCCTGAGGCTGAGTGTGTTTCCTCAGCTCCTAGTTCCACCTGTCTGAACATAAAACCCCTGAGGCTGAGTGTGTTTCCTCAGCTCCTAGTTCCACCTGTCTGAACATAAAACCCCTGAGGCTGAGTGTGTTTCCTCAGCTCCTAGTTCCACCTGTCTGAACATAAAACCCCTGAGGCTGAGTGTGTTTCCTCAGCTCCTAGTTCCACCTGTCTGAACATAAAACCCCTGAGGCTGAGTGTGTTTCCTCCTAGTTCCACCTGTCTGAACATAAAACCCCTGAGGCTGAGTGTGTTTCCTCAGCTCCTAGTTCCACCTGTCTGAACATAAAACCCCTGAGGCTGAGTGTGTTTCCTCCTAGTTCCACCTGTCTGAACATAAAACCCCTGAGGCTGAGTGTGTTTCCTCAGCTCCTAGTTCCACCTGTCTGAACATAAAACCCCTGAGGCTGAGTGTGTTTCCTCCTAGTTCCACCTGTCTGAACATAAAACCCCTGAGGCTGAGTGTGTTTCCTCAGCTCCTAGTTCCACCTGTCTGAACATAAAACCCCTGAGGCTGAGTGTGTTTCCTCAGCTCCTAGTTCCACCTGTCTGAACATAAAACCCCTGAGGCTGAGTGTGTTTCCTCCTAGTTCCACCTGTCTGAACATAAAACCCCTGAGGCTGAGTGTGTTTCCTCAGCTCCTAGTTCCACCTGTCTGAACATAAAACCCCTGAGGCTGAGTGTGTTTCCTCAGCTCCTAGTTCCACCTGTCTGAACATAAAACCCCTGAGGCTGAGTGTGTTTCCTCAGCTCCTAGTTCCACCTGTCTGAACATAAACCCCTGAGGCTGAGTGTGTTTCCTCCTAGTTCCACCTGTCTGAACATAAAACCCCTGAGGCTGAGTGTGTTTCCTCAGCTCCTAGTTCCACCTGTCTGAACATAAACCCCTGAGGCTGAGTGTGTTTCCTCCTAGTTCCACCTGTCTGGACATAAACCCCTGAGGCTGAGTGTGTTTCCTCCTAGTTCCACCTGTCTGAACATAAACCCCTGAGGCTGAGTGTGTTTCCTCCTAGTTCCACCTGTCTGAACATAAACCCCTGAGGCTGAGTGTGTTTCCTCCTAGTTCCACCTGTCTGGACATAAAACCACTGAGGCTGAGTGTGTTTCCTCAGCTCCTAGTTCCACCTGTCTGAACATAAAACCCATGAGGCTGAGTGTGTTTCCTCAGCTCCTAGTTCCACCTGTCTGAACATAAAACCCCTGAGGCTGAGTGTGTTTCCTCCTAGTTCCACCTGTCTGAACATAAAACCCCTGAGGCTGAGTGTGTTTCCTCAGCTCTAGTTCCACCTGTCTGAACATAAAACCCCTGAGGCTGAGTGTGTTTCCTCAGCTCCTAGTTCCACCTGTCTGAACATAAAACCCCTGAGGCTGAGTGTGTTTCCTCAGCTCCTAGTTCCACCTGTCTGAACATAAAACCCCTGAGGCTGAGTGTGTTTCCTCAGCTCCTAGTTCCACCTGTCTGAACATAAAACCCCTGAGGCTGAGTGTGTTTCCTCCTAGTTCCACCTGTCTGAACATAAAACCCCTGAGGCTGAGTGTGTTTCCTCAGCTCCTAGTTCCACCTGTCTGAACATAAAACCCCTGAGGCTGAGTGTGTTTCCTCAGCTCCTAGTTCCACCTGTCTGAACATAAAACCCCTGAGGCTGAGTGTGTTTCCTCCTAGTTCCACCTGTCTGAACATAAAACCCCTGAGGCTGAGTGTGTTTCCTCCTAGTTCCACCTGTCTGAACATAAAACCCCTGAGGCTGAGTGTGTTTCCTCAGCTCCTAGTTCCACCTGTCTGAACATAAAACCCTGAGGCTGAGTGTGTTTCCTCAGCTCCTAGTTCCACCTGTCTGAACATAAAACCCCTGAGGCTGAGTGTGTTTCCTCAGCTCCTAGTTCCACCTGTCTGAACATAAAACCCCTGAGGCTGAGTGTGTTTCCTCAGCTCCTAGTTCCACCTGTCTGAACATAAAACCCCTGAGGCTGAGTGTGTTTCCTCCTAGTTCCACCTGTCTGAACATAAAACCCCTGAGGCTGAGTGTGTTTCCTCCTAGTTCCACCTGTCTGAACATAAAACCCCCTGAGGCTGAGTGTGTTTCCTCAGCTCCTAGTTCCACCTGTCTGAACATAACACCAAAAAAGAGGCCTGTGAAGTCCACCACGTGTTCTACTGTGATGTGTCCTTCTTGTTGAAAGCCCACCCTGTGGTATTTAACCACTAAGGTAACCATTAGCTACACTATAACATGCTACGTCTAAAGTACACACTCACACATACTGCACACACACCTTATTAGCACCTGCAACTACACACCCACACATACTGTACACACACCTTATTAGCACCTGCAACTACACACCCACACATACTGCACACACACCTTATTAGCACCTGCAACTACACACCCACACATACTGTACACACACCTTATTAGCACCTGTAACTACACACTCACACATACTGCACACACACCTTATTAGCACCTGCAACTACACACTCACACATACTGTACACACACCTTATTAGCATCTGCAACTACACACCCACACATACTGCACACACACCTTATTAGCACCTGCAACTACACACGCACACATACTGTACACACCTTATTAGCACCTGCAACTACACACTCACACATACTGCACACACCTTATTAGCACCTGCAACTACACACTCACACATACTGTACACACCTTATTAGCACCTGTAACTACACAGTCACACATACTGTACACACCTTATTAGCACCTGCAACTACACACCCACACATACTGTACACACCTTATTAGCACCTGCAACTACACACTCACACATACTGCACACACCTTATTAGCACCTGCAACTACACACTCACACATACTGCACACACCTTATTAGCACCTGTAACTACACACTCAACGCCCCTATAATCACTCCTGAATGGACAGCTTTACAGCTAGGTGAAGGGCCAGACTATTACAGACAGGCAGAGTCAGGGGTAACCATGTCCAGACCAGCATCGCACGCACACACACCAAGCAAGTCCCACTGTTTTTTCATAAAAAATGTTTTTAAAAAATCGACCCCCTTTTCTCCCCAAATTTCGTAGTATTTAATTGTTAGTAGTTACTATCTTGTCTCATCCATACAACTCCCGTACGGGCTCGGGAGAGACGAAAGCCATGCGTCCTCCGAAACACAACCCAACCAAGCCGCACTGCGACAGAGCCTGGGCTGGAACCCAGAGTCTCTGGTGGCACAGCTAGCCCTAGACCACTGAGGCCGGGAGGCCAAGTCCCACGGTTTACCTCTGTCTGTCTGTCTGTCTCTGTCTGTCTGTCTGTCTGTCTGTCTGTCTGTCTGTCTGTCTGTCTGTCTCTCTCTCTCTCTCTCTCTCTCTCTCTCTCTCTCTCTCTCTCTCTCTCTCTCTCTCTCTCTCTCTCTCTCTCTCTCTCTCTCTCTCTCTCTCTCTCTCTCTCTCTCTCTCTCTCTCTCTCATTATTTTATAGCACAGGGGGTTTGTAGGTACCATTTCTAGTACAGACGGTCAACATCCTCTCTTTTTCTTTCTCTCTCTCCCCCTCGATCTCTTGCTCTCTCTCTCTCTCTCTCTCTCCCTGGACAAGTGGAGAGGTATCGATGGGTCTGTGACACCACAGCAATGTGCCAGACCTGCCAACGACCAGGGAAAGGTAGAGAACAAGACAGGGAGGGAGGGAGGGAGGGAGGGAGACAGGGAGGGAGGGAGGGAGGGAGGGAGGCAGGGAGACAGGGAGACAGGGAGGAGGGAGGGAGGGAGGGAGGGAGGGAGGGAGGGAGGGAGGGAGGGAGGGAGGGAGGGAGGGAGGGAGGGAGGGAGGGAGTTAAAAAGAAAAGTAAGTACTTGCTGAATCTCTGCTAGTGTGCCACCTCTGATCTGTCTTTAGGCCACCGGTGACAGTTGGCATGGTTCCGAAGCTTCTGCGGTTGGCACGGTGACCGTACTAGAAGGATCCGCAGGTCAGGATTAATCCAATCCCCTCCTCTCTCCTCCTGAAGCAACGTCTACCTCCTCCACCCGGCAGCCATTCTACTTGAATCTTCCATTAACCTTTCTGGTGAGACAAATAAAGTGCTATCTTAACTTTTATTTTGTATTTGATTCTTTATTTTTTTAAACTTCACATTGTCATGTAAATATAAAATATTAAAATACAAATAAAACTGAGTGAACATAACATTAAGAACACCTGCTCTTTCCATGACAGACTGACCAGGTGAAAACTATGATCCCTTATTGATGTCACTTGTTAAATCCACCAATCAGTGTAGATGAAGGGGAGGAGACAGGTTAAATCCACCAATCAGTGTAGATGAAGGGGAGGAGACAGGTTAAATCCACCAATCAGTGTAGATGAAGGGGAGGAGAGGTTAAATCCACCAATCAGTGTAGATGAAGGGGAGGAGACGGGTTAAAGAAGGATGTTTAAGCCTTGAGACAATTGAGACATGGATTGCGTCTGTGTGTCATTCAGAGGGTGAATGGCCCAGACACACTCAACCGTTTCCTGTATGTATCAAGAATGGTCCACCAACCCAAAGGGCATCCAGCCACCTTGACACAACTGTGGAAAGCAACATGGGCCAGCATCCCTGTGGAACGCTTTCAACACCTTGTAGACCGAATGCCCTGGCGAATTGAGGCGGTTCTGAGGACAAAAGGCGGGGGTGCAAGTCATTATTAGGAAGGTGTTCGGTATGCTCAGTGTACAGCATCAAGAATACTACCTCCTCTGTTACATGAAAGCAATGAAGATCTAACATTCAGTTGTTTTTGGGAGGGATTGTCAGTAAGAAACAGGCCTATAAGGCCTAACAACCACTGTGTGTCAATCCACTCCTAACTTCTACCAGCAGCACCACAACAGAAAAACTAATCCGATGTGCTTCACCAGCCCGCAACAAACACAACGAACGCCCTTCGTATTCCCGAACTCAACATCTACAGGACAGAACACAAAGGATGTTTGTTGATATTTATTTATTTGAAATGTATTGTTTAGTAAGTGAATCAGGAAATGCATGCTAAGCCTTCATGTGTTGTTATGATGGGGGGCCTTCATGTGTTGTTATGATGGGGGCCTTCATGTGTTGTTATGATGGGGGCCTTCATGTGTTGTTATGATGGGGCCTTCATGTGTTGTTATGATGGGGCCTTCATGTGTTGTTATGATGGGGGCCGTCATGTGTTGTTATGATGGGGGCCTTCATGTTGTTATGATGGGGGCCTTCATGTGTTGTTATGATGGGGGCCTTCATGTGTTGTTATGATGGGGCCTTCATGTGTTGTTATGATGGGGCCTTCATGTGTTGTTATGATGGGGGCCTTCATGTGTCGTTATGATGGGGCCTTCATGTGTTGTTATGATGGGGGCCTTCATGTGTTGTTATGATGGGGGCCTTCATGTGTTGTTATGATGGGGGGCCTTCATGTGTTGTTATGATGGGGGCCTTCATGTGTTGTTATGATGGGGGCCATCATGTGTTGTTATGATGGGGGCCTTCATGTGTTGTTATGATGGGGGCCTTCATGTGTTGTTATGATGGGGGCCTTCATGTTTTGTGTTGTTATGATGGGGGCCTTCATGTGTTGTTATGATGGGGGCCTTCATGTGTTGTTATGATGGGGGCCTTCATGTGTTGTTATGATGGGGCCTTCATGTGTTTGTTGTTTTGATGGGGGCCTTCATGTGTTGTTATGATGGGGGCCTTCATGTGTTGTTATGTTATGGGGGCCTTCATGTGTTGTTATGATGGGGGCCTTCATGTGTTGTTATGATGGGGGCCTTCATGTGTTGTTATGATGGGGGCCTTCATGTGTTGTTATGATGGGGGCCTTCATGTGTTGTTATGATGGGGGCCTTCATGTGTTGTTATGATGGGGGCCTTCATGTGTTGTTATGATGGGGGCCTTCATGTGTTGTTATGATGGGGGCCTTCATGTGTTGTTATGATGGGGGCCTTCATGTGTTGTTATGATGGGGGCCTTCATGTGTTGTTATGATGGGGGCCTTCATGTGTTGTTATGATGGGGGCCTTCATGTGTTGTTATGATGGGGGCCTTCATGTGTTGTGTTGTTATGATGGGGGTCTTCATGTGTTGTTATGATGGGGGCCTTCATGTGTTGTTATGATGGGGGCCTTCATGTGTTGTGTTGTTATGATGGGGACCTTCATGTTTTGTGTTGTTATGATGGGGGGCCTTCATGTGTTGTGTTGTTATGATGGGGGTCTTCATGTGTTGTTATGATGGGGGCCTTCATGTGTTGTTATGATGGGGACCTTCATGTTTTGTGTTGTTATGATGGGGGGCCTTCATGTGTTGTGTTGTTATGATGGGGACCTTCATGTTTTGTGTTGTTATGATGGGGGCCTTCATGTGTTGTTATGATGGGGGCCTTCATGTGTTGTTATGATGGGGGGCCTTCATGTGTTGTTATGATGGGGACCTTCATGTGTTGTGTTGTTATGATGGGGGCCTTCATGTGTTGTTATGATGGGGGTCTTCATGTGTTGTTATGATGGGGGCCTTCATGTGTTGTTATGATGGGGGCCTTCATGTGTTGTTATGATGGGGGCCTTCATGTGTTGTTATGATGGGGGCCTTCATGTGTTGTTATGATGGGGGCCTTCATGTGTTGTTATGATGGGGACCTTCATGTGTTGTTATGATGGGGTCCTTCATGTGTTGTTATGATGGGGGCCTTCATGTGTTGTTATGATGGGGGTCTTCATGTGTTGTTATGATGGGGGCCTTCATGTGTTGTTATGATGGGGGCCTTCATGTGTTGTTATGATGGGGGCCTTCATGTTATGATGGGGGCCTTCATGTGTTGTTATGATGGGGCCTTCATGTGTTGTTATGATGGGGGCCTTCATGTGTTGTTATGATGGGGGCCTTCATGTGTTGTTATGATGGGGGCCTTCATGTGTTGTTATGATGGGGCCTTCATGTGTTGTTATGATGGGGGCCCTTCATGTGTTGTTATGATGGGGGCCTTCATGTGTTGTTATGATGGGGGGCCTTCATGTGTTGTTATGATGGGGGCCTTCATGTGTTGTGTTGTTGTGGCGGGGGCCTTCATGTGTTGTTATGATGGGGGCCTTCATGTGTTGTTATGATGGGGGCCTTCATGTGTTGTTATGATGGGGGCCTTCATGTGTTGTTATGATGGGGGCCTTCATGTGTTGTTATGATGGGGGCCTTCATGTGTTGTTATGATGGGGGCCTTCATGTGTTGTTATGATGGGGGCCTTCATGTGTTGTTATGATGGGGACCTTCATGTGTTGTTGTGATGGGGGCCTTCATGTATTTGTTATGATGGGGGCCTTCATGTGTTGTTATGATAGGGGCCTTCATGTGTTGTTTATGATGGGGCCTTCATGTGTTGTTATGATGGGGGCCTTCATGTGTTGTTATGATGGGGGCCTTCATGTGTTGTGTTGTTATGATGGGGTCTTCATGTGTTGTTATGATGGGGGCCTTCATGTGTTGTTATGATGGGGGCCTTCATGTGTTGTGTTGTTATGATGGGGCCTTCATGTTTTGTGTTGTTATGATGGGGGCCTTCATGTGTTTGTTATGATGGTGGCCTTCATGTGTTGTTATGATGGGGGCCTTCATGTGTTGTTATGATGGGGGCCTTCATGTGTTGTTATGATGGGGACCTTCATGTGTTGTGTTGTTATGATGGGGGCCTTCATGTGTTGTTATGATGGGGGGCCTTCATGTGTTGTTATGATGGGGGCCTTCATGTGTTGTTATGATGGGGGCCTTCATGTGTTGTTATGATGGGGGCCTTCATGTGTTGTTATGATGGGGGCCTTCATGTGTTGTTATGATGGGGGCCTTCATGTGTTGTTATGATGGGGGTCTTCATGTGTTGTTATGATGGGGGCCTTCATGTGTTGTTATGATGGGGGCCTTCATGTGTTGTTATGATGGGGGCCTTCATGTGTTGTTATGATGGGGCCTTCATGTGTTGTTATGATTGGGGGCCTTCATGTGTTGTTATGATGGGTGCCTTCATGTGTTGTTATGATGGGGCCTTCATGTGTTGTTATGATGGGGGCCTTCATGTGTTGTTATGATGGGGGCCTTCATGTGTTGTTATGATGGGGGCCTTCATGTGTTGTTATGATGGGGGCCTTCATGTGTTGTTATGATGCCTTCATGATGGGGGCCTTCATGTGTTGTTATGATGGGGCCTTCATGTGTTGTTATGATGGGGGCCTTCATGTGTTGTTATGATGGGGGCCTTCATGTGTTTGTTATGATGGGGGCCTTCATGTGTTGTTATGATAGGGGCCTTCATGTGTTGTTATGATGGGGGCCTTCATGTGTTGTTATGATGGGGCCTTCATGTGTTGTGTTGTTATGATGGGGGCCTTCATGTGTTGTTATGATGGGGGCCTTCATGTGTTGTTATGATGGGGCCTTCATGTGTTGTTATGATGGGGGCCTTCATGTGTTGTTATGATGGGGTCCTTCATGTGTTGTTATGATGGGGCCTTCATGTGTTGTTATGATGGGGCCTTCATGTGTTGTTATGATGGGGGCCTTCATGTGTTGTTATGATAGGGGCCTTCATGTGTTGTTATGATGGGGGCCTTCATGTGTTGTTATGATGGGGGCCTTCATGTGTTGTTATGATGGGGGCCTTCATGTGTTGTTATGATGGGGGCCTTCATGTGTTGTTATGATGGGGGCCTTCATGTGTTGTTATGATGGGGGCCTTCATGTGTTGTTATGATGGGGGCCTTCATGTGTTGTTATGATGGGGGCCTTCATGTGTTGTTATGATGGGGGCCTTCATTGTTATGATGGGGGCCTTCATGTGTTGTTATGATGGGGGCCTTCATGTGTTGTTATGATGGGGCCTTCATGTGTTGTTATGATGGGGGCCTTCATGTGTTGTTATGATGGGGGCCTTCATGTGTTGTTATGATGGGACCTTCATGTGTTGTTATGATGGGGGCCTTCATGTGTTGTGTTGTTATGATGGGGGCCTTCATGTGTTGTTATGATGGGGGCCTTCATGTGTTGTTATGATGGTGGCCTTCATGTGTTGTTATGATGGGGGCCTTCATGTGTTGTTATGATGGGGACCTTCATGTGTTGTTATGATGGGGACCTTCATGTGTTGTGTTGTTATGATGGGGCCTTCATGTGTTGTTATGATGGGGGCCTTCATGTGTTGTTGTGATGGGGGCCTTCATGTGTTGATGGGGGCCTTCATGTGTTGTTATGATGGGGGCCTTCATGTGTTGTTATGATGGGGGCCTTCATGTGTTGTTATGATGGGGGCCTTCATGTGTTGTTATGATGGGGCCTTCATGTGTTGTTATGATGGGGGCCTTCATGTTGTTGTTATGATGGGGCCTTCATGTGTTGTTATGATGGGGGCCTTCATGTGTTGTTATGATGGGGGCCTTCATGTGTTGTTATGATGGGGGTCTTCATGTGTTGTTATGATGGGGGCCTTCATGTGTTGTTATGTTGCCTTATGATGGGGGCCTTCATGTGTTGTTATGATGCCTTCATGTTGTTATGATGGGGGCCTTCATGTGTTGTTATGATGAGGGCCTTCATGTGTTGTTATGATGGGGGTCTTCATGTGTTGTTATGATGGGGGCCTTCATGTGTTGTTATGATGGGGGCCTTCATGTGTTGTTATGATGGGGGCCTTCATGTGTTGTTATGATGGGGGCCTTCATGTGTTGTTATGATGGGGGCCTTCATGTGTTGTTATGATGGGGGCCTTCATGTGTTGTTATGATGTAGGGGCCTTCATGTGTTGTTATGATGGGGGCCTTCATGTGTTGTTATGATGGGGGCCTTCATGTGTTGTTATGATGGGGGCCTTCATGTGTTGTTATGATGGGGGCCTTCATGTGTTGTTATGATTGCCTTCATGTGTTGTTATGATGGGGCCTTCATGTGTTGTTATGATGGGGCCTTCATGTTGTTATGATGGGGGCCTTCATGTGTTGTTATGATGGGGGCCTTCATGTGTTGTTATGATGGGGGCCTTCATGTGTTGTTATGATGGGGGCCTTCATGTGTTGTTATGATGGGGGCCTTCATGTGTTGTTATGATGGGGGCCTTCATGTGTTGTTATGATGGGGGCCTTCATGTGTTGTTATGATGGGGGCCTTCATGTGTTGTTATGATGGGGGCCTTCATGTTTTGTTATGGGGGCCTTCATGTGTTGTTATGATGGGGGCCTTCATGTGTTGTTATGATGGGGGCCTTCATGTGTTGTTATGATGGGGGCCTTCATGTGTTGTTATGATGGGGGCCTTCATGTGTTGTTATGATGGGGGTCTTCATGTGTTGTTATGATGGGGGCCTTCATGTGTTGTTATGATGGGGGTCTTCATGTGTTGTTATGATGGGGGGCCTTCATGTGTTGTGTTGTTATGATGGGGGGCCTTCATGTGTTGTGTTGTTATGATGGGGGGCCTTCATGTGTTGTGTTGTTATGATGGGGGGCCTTCATGTGTTGTTATGATGGGGGCCTTCATGTGTTGTTATGATGGGGGGTCTTCATGTGTTGTTATGATGGGGACCTTCATGTGTTGTTATGATGGGGGCCTTCATGTGTTGTTATGATGGGGTCCTTCATGTGTTGTTATGATGGGGACCTTCATGTGTTGTTATGATGGGGGTCTTCATGTGTTGTTATGATGGGGGCCTTCATGTGTTGTTATGATGGGGCCTTCATGTTTTGTGTTGTTATGATGGGGGTCTTCATGTTTTGTGTTGTTATGATGGGGACCTTCATGTGTTGTTATGATGGGGGTCTTCATGTGTTGTTATGATGGGGGCCTTCATGTTTTGTGTTGTTATGATGGGGACCTTCATGTGTTGTTATGATGGGGGCCTTCATGTGTTGTTATGATGGGGGCCTTCATGTTTTGTGTTGTTATGATGGGGACCTTCATGTGTTGTTATGATGGGGGCCTTCATGTGTTGTTATGATGGGGGCCTTCATGTTTTGTGTTGTTATGATGGGGACCTTCATGTGTTGTTATGATGGGGACCTTCATGTGTTGTTATGATGGGGGGCCTTCATGTGTTGTTGTAATGGGGTCCTTCATGTGTTGTTATGATGGGGGGCCTTCATGTGTTGTGTTGTTATGATGGGGTCCTTCATGTGTAGTTATGATGGGGGGCCTTCATGTGTTGTTATGATGGGGGCCTTCATGTTTTGTGTTGTTATGATGGGGGTCTTCATGTGTTGTTATGATGGGGGCCTTCATGTGTTGTGTTGTTATGATGGGGGGCCTTCATGTGTTGTTATGATGGGGGCCTTCATGTGTTGTTATGATGGGGGCCTTCATGTGTTGTTATGATGGGGGCCTTCATGTGTTGTTATGATGGGGGCCTTCATGTGTTGTTATGATGGGGGCCTTCATGTGTTGTTATGATGGGGACCTTCATGTGTTGTTATGATGGGGGCCTTCATGTGTTGTTATGATGGGGGTCTTCATGTTTTGTGTTGTTATGATGGGGGTCTTCATGTGTTGTTATGATGGGGGCCTTCATGTTTTGTGTTGTTATGATGGGGACCTTCATGTGTTGTTATGATGGGGGTCTTCATGTTTTGTGTTGTTATGATGGGGGTCTTCATGTGTTGTTATGATGGGGGTCTTCATGTTTTGTGTTGTTATGATGGGGGTCTTCATGTGTTGTTATGATGGGGGCCTTCATGTGTTGTTATGATGGGGGGTCTTCATGTGTTGTTATGATGGGGGCCTTCATGTGTTGTTATGATGGGGACCTTCATGTGTTGTTATGATGGGGGCCTTCATGTGTTGTTATGATGGGGCCTTCATGTGTTGTTATGATGGGGGCCTTCATGTGTTGTTATGATGGGGGCCTTCATGTGTTGTTATGATGGGGACCTTCATGTGTTGTTATGATGGGGGTCTTCATGTGTTGTTATGATGGGGGCCTTCATGTGTTGTTATGATGGGGGCCTTCATGTGTTGTTATGATGGGGGCCTTCATGTGTTGTTATGATGGGGACCTTCATGTGTTGTTATGATGGGGGCCTTCATGTGTTGTTATGATGGGGACCTTCATGTGTTGTTATGATGGGGGCCTTCATGTGTTGTTATGATGGGGGCCTTCATGTGTTGTTGTTGATGGGGACCTTCATGTGTTGTTATGATGGGGCCTTCATGTGTTGTTATGATGGGGACCTTCATGTGTTGTTATGATGGGGGTCTTCATGTGTTGTTATGATGGGGGGCCTTCATGTGTTGTTATGATGGGGGTCTTCATGTGTTGTTATGATGGGGGTCTTCATGTGTTGTTATGATGGGGACCTTCATGTGTTGTTATGATGGGGGTCTTCATGTGTTGTTATGATGGGGACCTTCATGTGTTGTTATGATGGGGGGCCTTCATGTGTTGTTATGATGGGGGCCTTCATGTTTTGTGTTGTTATGATGGGGGTCTTCATGTGTTGTTATGATGGGGACCTTCATGTGTTGTTATGATGGGGGGCCTTCATGTGTTGTTATGATGGGGACCTTCATGTGTTGTTATGATGGGGGTCTTCATGTGTTGTTATGATGGGGGCCTTCATGTGTTGTTATGATGGGGGCCTTCATGTTTTGTGTTGTTATGATGGGGGTCTTCATGTTTTGTGTTGTTATGATGGGGGCCTTCATGTTTTGTGTTGTTATGATGGGGGTCTTCATGTTTTTTGTTGTTATGATGGGGGCCTTCATGTTTTGTGTTGTTATGATGGGGGCCTTCATGTTTTGTGTTGTTATGATGGGGACCTTCATGTGTTGTTATGATGGGGACCTTCATGTGTAGTTATGATGGGGGCCTTCATGTGTTGTTATGATGGGGGCCTTCATGTTTTGTGTTGTTATGATGGGGACCTTCATGTGTTGTTATGATGGGGACCTTCATGTGTAGTTATGATGGGGGGCCTTCATGTGTTGTTATGATGGGGGCCTTCATGTGTAGTTATGATGGGGTCCTTCATGTGTAGTTATGATGGGGTCCTTCATGTGTAGTTATGATGGGGGCCTTCATGTGTAGTTATGATGGGGTCCTTCATGTGTAGTTATGATGGGGTCCTTCATGTGTAGTTATGATGGGGTCCTTCATGTGTTGTGTTGTTATGATGGGGACCTTCATGTGTAGTTATGATGGGGTCCTTCATGTGTAGTTATGATGGGGTCCTTCATGTGTAGTTATGATGGGGTCCTTCATGTGTTGTTATGATGGGGGCCTTCATGTGTTGTTATGATGGGGTCCTTCATGTGTAGTTATGATGGGGGCCTTCATGTGTTGTGTAGTTATGATGGGGTCCTTCATGTGTTGTGTTGTTATGATGGGGACCTTCATGTGTAGTTATGATGGGGTCCTTCATGTGTAGTTATGATGGGGTCCTTCATGTGTAGTTATGATGGGGGCCTTCATGTGTTGTTATGATGGGGACCTTCATGTGTTGTTATGATGGGGTCCTTCATGTGTAGTTATGATGGGGTCCTTCATGTGTAGTTATGATGGGGTCCTTCATGTGTTGTTATGATGGGGGCCTTCATGTGTTGTTATGATGGGGTCCTTCATGTGTAGTTATGATGGGGGGCCTTCATGTGTTGTTATGATGGGGGCCTTCATGTGTTGTGTTGTTATGATGGGGGCCTTCATGTGTTGTTATGATGGGGGCCTTCATGTGTTGTTATGATGGGGGCCTTCATGTGTTGTTATGATGGGGGCCTTCATGTGTTGTTGTGATGGGGTCCTTCATGTTTTGTGTTGTTATGATGGGGACCTTCATGTGTTGTTATGATGGGGGCCTTCATGTGTTATTATGATGGGGGCCTTCATGTGTTGTTATGATGGGGGGCCTTCATGTGTTGTTATGATGGGGACCTTCATGTGTTGTTATGATGGGGACCTTCATGTGTTGTTATGATGGGGACCTTCATGTGTTGTTATGATGGGGGCCTTCATGTGTTATTATGATGGGGGCCTTCATGTGTTGTTATGATGGGGGTCTTCATGTGTTGTTATGATGGGGCCTTCATGTGTTGTTATGATGGGGGCCTTCATGTGTCGTTATGATGGGGCCTTCATGTGTTGTTATGATGGGGGCCTTCATGTGTTGTTATGATGGGGGCCTTCATGTGTCGTTATGATGGGGGCCTTCATGTGTTATTATGATGGGGGCCTTCATGTGTTGTTATGATGGGGTCTTCATGTGTTGTTATGATGGGGGCCTTCATGTGTCGTTATGATGGGGGCCTTCATGTGTTGTTATGATGGGGGGCCTTCATGTGTTGTTATGATGGGGGGCCTTCATGTGTTGTTGTGATGGGGGCCTTCATGTGTTGTTATGATGGGGACCTTCATGTGTTGTTATGATGGGGGCCTTCATGTGTTGTTATGATGGGGGTCTTCATGTTTTGTGTTGTTATGATGGGGGTCTTCATGTGTTGTTATGATGGGGGTCTTCATGTTTTGTGTTGTTATGATGGGGGTCTTCATGTGTTGTTATGATGGGGGCCTTCATGTGTTGTTATGATGGGGGCCTTCATGTGTTGTTATGATGGGGGTCTTCATGTGTTGTTATGATGGGGGCCTTCATGTGTTGTTATGATGGGGGTCTTCATGTGTTGTTATGATGGGGGTCTTCATGTGTTGTTATGATGGGGGCCTTCATGTTTTGTGTTGTTATGATGGGGGTCTTCATGTGTTGTTATGATGGGGGCCTTCATGTGTTGTTATGATGGGGGCCTTCATGTGTTGTTATGATGGGGGCCTTCATGTGTTGTTATGATGGGGGTCTTCATGTGTTGTTATGATGGGGGCCTTCATGTGTTGTTATGATGGGGGTCTTCATGTGTTGTTATGATGGGGGTCTTCATGTGTTGTTATGATGGGGGCCTTCATGTGTTGTTATGATGGGGGCCTTCATGTTTTGTGTTGTTATGATGGGGGTCTTCATGTTTTGTGTTGT